>NW_026714776.1:0-22114 GCF_029784015.1 Lycium ferocissimum | reverse complement strand
AAGCGTAGGTAGTGAAGGTTGAACAGGTATGTTACAGCTCGTCCCTTTCTTTCAAAGGCATGGTTCCTATGTCACGATTTCATAAATGTTTCCACAACTTCTTGTTTTCAAAAGTTAGAAGTTTATGATCCCAAGGCATGATTCCTTTCCTTATGATCCATAAATGTTTTCCAAAATGTCTGTATGTTCCGAAACGGAGATGTACGATTCTGTAAGCTCTTATGATAGCAGCGATGAACATGTTTTACAACAATAATGATGACGTCAAAGATGAGAATATTTTCCGTGATGATTATGATGATGATGATTTTATGGCTAAAAGTCTCAAGATATGAGATCAGTGATGATGTGAGAATATTGAGGTATCTTCTTGACTTTCTCAAGTTTATTCATTGTTGTTGGTCTCACCTTATAATAATTGTTCCTTCCAAGTGAGATAGAGCGATGATGATTATTCCATAATATAATCGGAGGTTGCCGATCATACATCACTCCGATAGACTTATAGCTTTCTTTGGGCTCTTATGCATGCTACTTATATTATATATGTATATGATATATGTATATGTATATAGGGGATATGGGGAAAGGTGAGGCGCTATAGACGCATAGCCACCTGATCAGTTGGTATATTATGACATCGTCCCGGACGCGGGATTTATGGTTAAATGGATCGGGCCGTTCGTTCCTCGGCACTATTATATGTATAATATATATATATATATATATACATATACATATATCGGGTTGCACGTTCCGCAGCAATATTATATATGTGTATATATGGATCGGGCAGCACGTTCCACAGCACTATCACGATACATATGCATAAGAAAGATTTTATGAAAAGCTAAGCATGCATAGTATCCGTCTTGAAAGGCACTCAGATGTACAGGTTACTCTTTTATCTCATGACATGCTCTATATTTCCATCATGCTATTATTCATGTTCTGTACCCCTCACTACGTTATCATTCATGCCTTGCATACTCAGTACTCTGTTCGTATTGACGTCCCTTCTTGTGGACGCTGCGTTCATGCCCGCAGGTTCAGATAGCCAGCCGAGTGAGCCGACCCGGTGGGGCCTCTTTCGATTCCGACGGCAAAGCTCCATTTGGACTGGAGCTACAGCCCTTTGGTATGCTATTTTGATATGTACATATTTGGGTATGGTAGGGCCTTGTCCTGTCTCTTCAACAGCCAGTATCTTATAGAGGTCTGTAGACAGTGATATGTAGCCGTGATATTGTGCAGCCTCATCGGTGCTTGCTTTATTACACAGTACATGTAGCGGCCTAATCGGCATGCGTTGCTACTCTCGGTATTTATGTTTATATGTATGTGTTGTCCATGAGTTCCCGATACAGTGTCTCTTGTGTTGATTGTTAGGGAGACAGTATAGCTCAGTATGGATGGTGTATGGGCCCAGGATAGTCAGTGAGAAGTAAATACAAGCATAGAAGCGCTTGGCCAGTAGTGGTCGGGCACTCGTTACGGCTCATCGGTTTGGGTCATGACATTTTCTCTGATAAAAAATGATAAGGATTCTTAGGGTGAAAATCTAAGAATCAAAATCATCTAGCAAGAAATGGAGATGAGAAGAAGTGATATAGAGTAAGGGCAAATTAGTAAAAGAATTATAGGCAAATCTAGGTATATTAAACCCAAACCCTCCTAATTGATTCCCATTAATGAACCAATACTGTTTGAATGCAATCAAGGAGACACCAATTTGAATCCACAAATAAGCAACTCCTAATGACATTCAAGGACAAAGACTTGCAATTCCAATAATGGATTGACATACTACAATCAACTAAGATAACTATGGCTACCAAGCTAAACAAACTATTACTCATAAGAGGTTTTCATCAAATTCAAGGTAAGGAGTAAATGAGACTAAGGAAACTATTTATAGTCTTGCCTATTACAACAAAGGTCCAAAAGTGGCCTTTGCACAAATAACCCCACATGGGCTCTTCTTCACTTGAATTGCAATCCTATCCTCGAATTTACACTCCTAGCCACGAATTGCACTCCTTATCCACGAATTGCACACCTAGCCTCCTTTGTACTTCTAGCCACCTTTTGTGGCTTCCATCAATTGGTCTTCATCTCCCTCCCAAGATATCATCCATATGTTGTAGACTCTTGCAAATTGCTCTTCAAGCTCTTCCAATGTTTCTCTCTTCATGAATATGGCTTGCAAGGCTTGGAGCTCCTTAGCTTGGCTATAGGTGAAAGGCCTTATTAATAAGATCTGGCTTGTGAAAGACACGAATTCAAACAACAAATATGCGGAAACTAAAGATAGAGCAGAAATCAAAGATGAGAAGTGAAGAAATTGGGATGCGAATTAGAGAGATAGAGTAAGACCCAATTAGTAAAGGAATTATAGGCAAATTTAGGTATATGAAACCCAAACCCTCCAAATCGATTCCTACTAATGAACCTATACTATTTGATATTCAATAAGAGTAATCCAAATGAATCCACAAATGAAAAACTCTATTGAAAATCAATGGAAACGGGTTCAATAGCCAACAATGGAATCCCCCATAATCAACTATCTCTAACACTAATCACTAGATTAGCACTACGCTAATTCTACCAAACAAACTATCACTCATTTAGAGTATTCATCTCAACATCAAAACCTAAGTAATGGAATGACCAAGTATGCTATTTATACTAAATAGGATAAAGAAGACTAGGCTAGTTATTATAATATTAGCCTTAATAAAATAAGGGCCTTGTTTGGTAGTTAAAGAATATCTGCTTTGCATCAATAGCCACCATCGTCTCCCTCCATCTCATCTTCACTCCATGAGACCAAGCAATCATCCACATGACATATGCTCTCCTATGAAGCTCATCAAAGGTCTTCAAAGCCTCCCTTAGCATTACCATGGCTTGTGAGGCTCGGAGTTCCTTGGCTCAGCCTAGATGGAGTATCTTGAATCATGTGTGCTCCTCGGGATCGTATCATCCTCCCCTTCTTAGAAAGGATTAGTCCTCAAATCCGAACCTTGCAAAACATAGGAGATAATGAGTACATGTCCCCTCACAAAACACACAAGGTAATCATTATAAGGCAAATGATAATACCTAAAGTAAGCAAAGCATGTAACCAACACACTAAATGGCTCACTTTTATGATATAACCAAGCATCATATGGATCTAGAAAGAACATGTATCCAAATAATTCCAAAGACACTTGGCTATACAAGACAAAGGGACAAAGGGATAAATACAAGGAACTAATGCACATAGGAAAACACACATGCAAGTTCTCATTGGCCCTAGAAATCAAGAAGCACATATCTCCCCTTAAGTCTAGAAACAAGTGATATTCCTCACAGCTAAGTGCAATTTCACAAACAAGCCCAACCCAAGTCAAGTGTCTAATCATCATACTAGCCCACTTTAAGAAAAGGATCACTCTTAATGCAACACCGAGGTCAAATACAAAGGTATTTCGCACACCATTTTACTCACATTCCCCATGCAAGCTCAAAATGAAGTCAAGTAATAACACTAGGAAAGAATCACATGATTGGACAGAAGTGCTATTACTATGCTCATCACATAAAGAAGTTACCTTCATGGCTTTAGAAAGCCCAAGAATAAGCATGAGCCACGAATGCATATCGTCCTTGGAGGAAGTACAAGATGTGATTTCATACCAAAGTGTAGTCCAATGAGGTCTTCTCCCATGGTTGTCCTCTTCAAGATTCCTCCTTTGATGAAACTTCACAAACAAGTTATTCAAATAACCAAGTTCATCAAGAAAGAGAGACTTTAACCTTTACACTCATCGAACCTATGCTAAGCTTCGAGCATCATCTCTTCACCCTTGAGGTTAGAAGATCTAGCATAGTCCATCCAAAATGTAGGCTCCTTTCCTTGCACCTTGCTCCCCTTCTTTAAAGAGCACTCTTCGTTTTCCGAAGCCTTTCCAAACCATGAAGTTGGTCCATCAACTGGGTCATAAACCCTCAAGAAGGACTTTTTGTTATCATGGATGGTGTCAACAACTTCACCCACCCCATTCTTGTCATCATGACCAAGCTCATCATTCCCATAATGGGTTACAAAACACTTTGTAGCCTCCAAGGGTGGCCACATTCTCAACATTACCATATATCCCACTAGGTACATCATTTTCACAAGTCAAGTCAACATCAAATAAGACATTATCTTTAAAGAGAGGATAATCAATAAGTGATGAGGATTCAAAACATGTAATTTTACTCTCATAAAGACAAACATCATTTTTCAAAGAAATTTCTTTTCATGACTATCTATATGACCAATTATATCAACATCATCACTAATTTGAGGGTCATTAAGAACACCAAAAGATTCCTCAATTAATGGATTATCATAGCAAACAAATTGATTAACACAAGTACCCACACTAGTTGGACTCAAATCAATCTTGCTAGAAGAATCAATTCGGTCATCGCTAGGATCAACTAGTGAGTGAGCTATCATATCACATGACAATGTACTAACATTCAAATCACAAGTGTCAACACTAGGTGGACACAAATTGATTTCACAAGAACAATCAATTTGGTCGTCAATAGGATCAACTAGTGTTGGGACACCCATATCAACCATATTGTCAATATTCATTAAAGAGCTTAGCTCAACCCATGGTAAAGACTCATTAAGCTCACATAATGAAAAGAGATCATTCACACTCAATTCAACAACATGATCAATCGCATCATTTGGAGTGTTATGTTTAGCTATTTTACCTTGCAATGCACACAAGGTATCTTCTTTACCGCTGGTTTTAATTTTGGAGTTCATTTGCTCCTTCGGGGAGCCTTCAACTACCTCATGAACTTTCAAAGTTTGAGGTTCCTCATTCAGTTTGCTTCCAAAAATACCTGCAACATCATCAAGACAACTAGAGAAGAAAGAAAAGTTACAAAAGTTAGAATGGGGTTGTAACAACCCTCTCACATCACTCCTCACAATCTCTCATTTTTCCACTCTAGAGTTGTCACTTTTCTCTCCCTTACTCCTTTCAATATTTTCTCTCTCAATTTCATGGGAGTTGGGACAAGCGTCAAGCATTCTTTGCGAAGGGTTAGGGGAACCTTCCACTTCAATATTCCCTTTAACTTCATAAAGATTGGATTGCTTATCCTTCATTCATTGTTCCTTGAGTAAGTGTTCCATCATTAGGTGTAGATGCTCTTCTATTACTTTGATCTCTTTGGCTACCCTTTCCAATCGTGAAGGATCGAGATCACCCACCATAGGAAGGGGCTCACTTGCACTTGCTTCTTCTTTAGGGAGTATGGGTGGGAAGAAAAATCTCCCTTTCTTGTCCACTACATACTTGTACCATTCTTGCTCATACAGAACCCTATGTTCTTGGAACCAAGGATCCCCCAAACACAAGTCACAATTGTTTAGGGGAAGTACATCACACCAAATCTCCTCTTGGTAGTTGCCATGGGTAAAGAATACCTTAGCGCTCGTATCAACCAAATACCCTCTTTTATCATATTAAGGGTTTCGTCTCATCACACAAGGTATTCCCAACTTGTTAACCACTTGAGGGGCAAGGTAGTTGCTATAACTACCATCATTAAACACAAGGGAGTACCCCGTACTACTAAGGAGATTTACTTTTGTCTCAAGAATTCGCCTCTTCGGGTCATTTCTTCCTTGAAACCTTGCATTAACTCTACTTCCATCACCTATCGATAATTCCCTCCTACCTTCAACATCATAACCATATTAAGAACATGGCATACTCGTATTCAAATAAGAAGCATGATTCATTGTATTTCTTAATGTAGGAAATGCATATCCTTTTCTTCTTCTAGAACGACTCCTACTTGGTCCAACTCGCACACTTATAACACTTGGCTTGGAATACGAAGTATCAAAGTCAATGTACGTGAATACCCACTAAAAGATTCTTCACAAGGGCCAAGTTCAAACTCACTATCCTCACGGACATATTCACCACAAAGCGCATAACTACAAGGTTCATGTTCATCATAACTTCCTAATTCATACCAGTCTTCACCAATTGATTCATAAATGTGTGAGGAAGGAATGTACCTCAAGTCGCCTCCATATCCATGGTGTGTAGGATCAGAATCTTTATAGCCTTCATCTTCACCATAGGATTCTTCATAGAGCTCTTCTACTCCTTCATCTTTTTCATAAGACCCATGAGATCCACTTGTCTCATATTCACCTCCGAAGTAGTACTCTTCACCATCACACTGGTCATGATTATGTTGACCATCATCTTCACAAGAACCATGAGCATCATTGTCTTCGTAATCATTGTCGGAGTAGTGATGCTCACCCTCATAGCCATAACCTCCAGTACTATCATAGTCATACCTCCATCACTAGAGGCATAACCTTCCAATTCATCTCCACAAGAATCTGAGGATATATATGACATGATTCCTTATCTCCTTTCCATATTCTCCTCTTCTTGTACCTACAAAATTAGCAAACAAGATTAGTAGTAAAGTTCCTCACATCACTCATATTTGCACTCAAGCTTACCACACTCTAGTGTTCTTCCGCAGTTGGCCACGAACTGCTTATCCAAATCAATTCACAAGGTTGCTAATCTTTGTGGAAAAATAGATTCTTGTTAATTGAAAGACGGACGACTCGATTAAATGAAAGGACTTGAGCCAAGAAAGTTTCAACGAAGACTTAAAAGAGAAAAGCTTGAAAGAAATTGGTATGAAATGATATAAGGACTCAAGAACTAGTTAACAACAAGTAAGATTGATTACTAGTTGTTAATTAGTTTGAAGAATCAAAGAAAAGAAGTTAGGAAAGAAGAAACCATTCTTGACACTTAGAAAAATTTCCAGAAAATTTTTCGGGGTTGTGCGTCGCGGGCCTATCGCACAAAATACCCCTCTCTGAAGCTGTGTAACACGCGCCCTTCTGAATCCTGAAAATCTCAAAAAAAAAAAAAATGCCCACGCACGATGGTCATGCGCTACACGTGCAGCGCATGGGTCCCTGTACCTGAATTCTCGAACTTTAGGCTAGATTTTTTTGATTTTTACTGACCTATTGGGCCCACTCAACCTAGGATCTTTCCTTTTTTGGGCTGGAAAAACAACTTTTCACAACTTGGGTGGAAATTTTTGGATCAAACTTCCTTTTTTGGTTGTCTTCTTCCTTTGAAGATATGAAGATGCCTATGAACAGCAAGAACACCCAATTTCCAAATCGCCTTCAAATCACCTTATTTTTCCTCCAAATTACATACCTAGATTCCCCTTGATGTGTAGAACAAAACCCAATACGAATTAAGCCTCATATCAATCTCAATCACCAAGACCCATTTTGAGTTCTTCAAAATCTTGAAGTTCATCAATGGTGATTTCTTCAAAAAACCTCCAAATACTCCCAAATTCGAGATCTAGCTAGATTTGATATCAATGAACTGAAATCTAACCTCAAATTCACATACAACAAATTTTTGTAATTTTTGAATTTTCACACCCTTTATTTTTGTTCAATTCAAGGATGAAGAATTGATGCGATACAAAAAAAATATAGGCTGAGGGGGGCCATACAACGTCTAACTGTACCATAACTGTCTACTAGCCTCTAATAGAGTGCATGACACAATAAGGTCGGGACAGGGCCTCGCTATACCCGTATGTACACAAAAATATAACGCACCAAAATACAACAACAACTCCGGGACAAAGGGAGTCCTCCAATATCAGCTGAACATCAACCTACTGAGGCGGATCGTCAACCTGTCTACCTGAGCCTGCGGGCATGAAACGCAATGCCCCCAGAAAAGGGACCTCAGTACGGACAAAGTATTGAGTATGTAAGTCACGAAAGTAAGAAGACATAAAAGTATGTAGGATAAAAGGAATGCAACCTGCACATTTAAACTGCCTCTGAGGGCAAATGACATGCATAAGTAATGTATATATGCGTATATAATGCCTGATCATACATATATATGTGTGTATATAATGCCTGTAAAGCCTCTGTAGGCATCCCATCATATCATATCGGCCTCTGTGGACATAATCATCGTCATATCGGCCTCTGTGGGCATAATCATCATCACATGATCAGCTGATCAAATGGTAGTGCTTATATAATGTCGTCACCTTCCCCATACCCCATATATATATATATATATAAGGCAGTGCATGAATATGATAAGAGTGCATCCTGAATCTGTCGGAGTGACGTAAGGTCATTACACCTCCGATCATCATTATGGAATAGCATTTTCATCATCATGTGACTCTCTGAAGCATAGTGAATCTAAAGAAGGACTTACTGTGAACAATATCATTGGAACATGAATCAACATAGGATATTTAGCTGCTAAGAATGGAATCATTATGGGTAGCATTACGTTTACATTTCGTTCGTGAGGATTATGCCAAAAGAAAAAAAGTTAGCCTTAACATACCTTAAGTCATCAACAAAATCCCCAATGAATCTTTCGGACTAGTTGTTACATCCCGTGTTTTCATGCGTTGGAAAGCGTGCGAGTTAAATGAAATTAGTAACGGAAACGAGGCTATCCCCCAAGCTTATAGGTGGTTAGAGTAATGGTACAGATGTGTTGTAAATATTAGAAGTTAAACAAATCGAAGAAAATAAGCTTCGTCGAGGTTTGAAATTTATTTGAATGAAATACGGTTCAAGCTATAGTACCCCGTATTTTTGGACTAGAAAATTGAACCGTCCAACATGAGCAAATTTACCCGAGCCCGGAGGATTTGGTCACATTCAAACATGCAAATCAAGAGCTCGGTGTATAAAGGACGAAGTCCCAGAATTATTTAAGACTCGAAAGTGGAATGACAGTGATTGGAAATAATATTTTGTGTGTACCATAAGGGGTATGGACTAGTGCTATGCCACATGATTTATGATGACGAGTATATGAAGTGATCAATATTTAAGTGAATAAATTATTTTGATGTCACCCCCTCTAACGTGGCAGCAACTAGCATGACAAACCTATATATATTGTTATGTGGCATCTTTAGGGAAGTCTTCTTTTGGAAGTTAATATTTAAGAGTGGGACCCATGGTCCACTAAAATAAGGTAAACATTTCCTATCTCACTAAAATGATATATATGTCTTGTAAATAAAGTCACGGAAGCGGCAAATTAGTTAATTGGTAGTTGGGTATTTTCCAGTTTGGAAGAAATCAACATGACATTCTATTCTTGGCAACGTTATCTCCTCCAACTATACAGCAACGTTTCCTTCCATTTTAGCAAATGAGGGTTTTCTTCTAAGTGAAGTAGGTGTTAGAAGAGTAGTTCTTGGCATATAAGGTAATAATTCTTCTCTCCTAGATATATTTAAATTCATCCAGGTCATAGTTATATTGTGGGATGAGAAATACGAAAATTATATCGTAAATTTGATGTTTTTGTTGGCTTATGGGCTGTTTGTTGGACTGTTTTGTGAATTATGTGGACGTTGGTATGGATGGGAATTATGGTAAATAGAATGAATAAGATTTTCTTGAGGTTGTTGTGTATGTCTATGTGTTTATGAAGAGAATTGATGGAAAATTTGTCAATATAGATTTGGACTAAAACTCGAGGAAAGAGATTTTGTGTTCTTGAATTAGTTGAAAAGGGATTGTGGCATAATTCTTACTTGGTTTGATACGGCAACTTGTATGTACGATTGTTGCTAATGTTGTTACCATTGATTGGGAGTTGTTTAAAGTTGGATTGGAGTGGGTAACATAGGGGAAATACTGCCCGAATTTTGTTAAGTAACGTGCTAGCTTAGACTTTGGATTCTAAGTGTACTATAGTTAATACTTGACATCAATATTGTTGTTGTAGATTGGGGAGTTCGGGATCTGATTTGTGGTTAGCTTGGAGCAGATAAGGTATGTTAAGGCTATTCCCTTTTCTTCTTTTGGCATGGTCTATATGAGATAAACGGACGACGAACGTATAAACTCCAAAGAAGCTCCTATTCATAGAAATACTAGAATGGCTAATGTTTTTGATTTCTAGAAGCTATTTCATACGTGTCTATGATTCCTGAAGTCCTATTTTGATATTATAATCCATATTGACATTCGAGGGTGTTATCTTCCCAGGTTATTCAAAGAGTTCCAGAAATAATCTTATGAGTCTCACTTGCATTCATTTGCTTCTATATGTATGTTAAGGCCATCCTTTCCTTCTTTTTCGCATGAATTACATAAAATGAGCGAACAACGAACCTATATGACTCCAAGGAACTCTAGTTCTCAATAGTGCTTGACATGATAGTTGTCTTTGATTCTCAAGTGTTGGTTCGTTCTAATTATTCTATTGAGTCTCAGATGATGATATAGTTTGCATATGGTTGCTCGTGATATTCTACTCGTGCATGCTGTTAATATATCATTCACCGAGTCCCGGGCCGGGTATTTATTCGTGCATAGTTTCATTGCATTGTTCACCGAGACCCTCACTAGGGGGTCGAGTACGGTATATATATGATTATTTTACCGAGTCCCTCACTAGAGTGCCAGGTACGGTATATATATGATTACTTCACCGAGGACCTCACTAGAGGGCCGGATACGGTATATATTTATATTTCACCGAGTCCCTTACTAAAGGGCCGGGTATGGTATATATTTACATTTTTAGTCATTGCCTTCGGGCTATTCATAATACAGTGCTTTCATACATTCATTATGGCTTATGTCTCATTCTTTATGATTACATCGCTACCTTACATACTCGGTACATTGTTCGTATCGACGTCCCTTTGCACAGACGACATGTGTTCATGCCACACGATCCCATATTGTTTTGCACATAAAAGTATTCGACTAGGATGGTTGGCTATCAGTGGGATTGGCAAACTCCATTTTCTTCTGGAGCGATCTAAGTCATTATGATTATCATATGTGTGTATGGGTATATCGGGGCCCTGTCCCGAATCATATGATTCAGGTGTTTACTCTTAGAGACTTTGCAGACAGTGTCCTATGGTTAGTATGTTAAGATTTCATGCATTGAGTAAAGCTACCATGTAGGCCGATATGTCAGTTTGACTTATTCGATTTTTGATTAATTGAGTATCGTTTGCAAATTTCTATGGTTTGACTGAAAGTACTTTATTATGTGTCCAGTTTCATTATATGAATGCCAGAGGGTTCACTCAGCTTTAAGTAAGAGTTGGATGCCCATCATGCCCTGATGAGATTGGGGTGTAACACTAGTATTCTAATCCCCTTAGTCACTACACCACACCTAATAGCCAACAACACAAGAACAACCTCATATAAGTCTCTTTAATTTCACATCACTACTCTCCCCAAGATTTACATCAAAACAACACCCCCTATATACTTTATATACGACACTTACATACTTTCTTCTTCCATTTACACCAAGTATAACATCCTTAATACGATCTCAACACCAACTACTATCCTTACAACAAGATTCGAGCTCAAAAACACATTAACAACATGACTCAAGTTAGATTACATCTCAACATAATCTCAAGTTCATATTTGAACCTTCCCTCCAACTTCTCTCCTCCAATCCTAGCATAACCATCATTTAAACTCATAAACATGGAAATAAGATGGAATCTTACCTTAAGAACTCAAGAACAATCCAACTCCAAGATTACTTCACCGTGAAGTATCCTCCAAAGCTTCTACAAGAAGGAGAAACAAGCTTCAAACATACTTAGGAGACCTTTAGTACTTGATTTTCTCTTTTGATCCTTGATTTTTCTTAGGAATTGATTAGATATGTTGGAGAAGGTTTCCTAGAAGGTTAGAGGTCAGGGGAGATGAAGGAAATAAGATAAAATGAGGAGTACATGAAATATATAATAGAAAAGAGCTGGAACTGACATAAAAACACAGCCACAAAATACTGGCCGTAAATATATATACGGTCCAAAATACTTGCCGTATATATGTCACGACCTGACTAGGGGCCATGACGGGTACCCGGAGGGCGACTACCGAGGACCACTCATTATGCTAATCATCATACCCAACCTGGACATACACAATCTCGAAGGTAACACGTACATATAGATAAGCCCTCACGGCTGCAAAAATGATATACAAGGATATACACTGATGTATTCATGAGACAACTACTACCCATGCATCCGTATCTACGAGCCTCTACTAGAGCACTGAGACATAAGAATGGGACAGGACCCCGTCATGCCCAAATATATACACAAAATAATATATCAAAAATGGCACCTCCGGAATAGTGGAGTGCTCACTAAATCTATTTGAGTAGCTCTAGAATACGGACCATCTAACTGTCTACCTGTGGGCATGAACACAGCGTCCAAAAAGAAAGGATGTCAGTACGAACAATGTACTGAGTATGTAAGGCATGAACAATAATAACATATCGAAGAAATAAAGAAACATCAAGTGAGGAAACAACCTATAACTGAATGTCACTTAAGACGGAATAATGCATGCTAACTTACATCACAGACAATATCATATCAAGTATGCATGTATAAGTTTCCCGACCATATAGGTACGGTGTGATCATCATTAGCTCGCGTCCAGGCCTCCCGCGTCTGGGGTAACTATCTCATGCCTCCCACTAGTGGTGTATGCCCGGCCAACTAGGCTCGGTGTAATCATAAGCCACCCTCTACGCCCATCGTAGTGCTGCATGCCCGGCCGTATAAGCACGGTGTAATCTCATTATTATATACTTATCATAATGCATGCATAAGAACTCAAGGACAAGCTATAACTCTATCGAGGTGACGTAAGGTCGAGAACCCCCGATTCCATTATGGAGTAGTCATGATCATCATGCCTCACCTTGAAGGAACTAGCATCATAAGGTGAGTCCAGCAACAATGAATAACATCAAGGAATCATTAGCTTCGCCAGAATATCATATCATAAGCTTTGGTATCTCTAGACTTAGACTCATCATCATCATTGTCATATTCACAACGCATCTCTTATCTTTATTTCATGAGAAGCTCTTGATAATCATAGACTCATAGTTTTCGGAATATAAAAGAGTCATGGAAAGCTAAAGGAAGTCATGTTGTAGGAATCATGCCTTAGATAAGAAGGGACTAGCCTTACATACCTTTAGGCCTTTCTAACTTGCCGACTAAACGCTTCCTTCCAAGTTCGTAATTCTACATTCAAGGGAATTCGTACTAAGATTAGATAATCGGAAACATACTCGAAGCTAAGCTAAAGCTAATGAAAATTGGGCAGCACTTCCTTTGTTTCTATAACTTTCTCCATATACTATAACAACTCCCAAACATCAATAACAACATCCATAATATCATAATCAATAACTTCAACAAGTTCGACATTATTCAAGTCTCAAAGTTCTCTCTCAAAGTCATCCATAACCATAACCATAATACAACAACACATTCATCCTTATATAATTCTTCTCCAATATTCTCAATACCATTTATAACAAGATTATACTCATAAAATATCAAGAATTATAATTCAAGTCAAATTACTATTCAAGAATTCCACTATTTTCATATTTGAGCTCTATATTCCACTTTCTTCCATAATTCAAGTCTTTCAACCCTTCAATATTCTAAACAACATGACATGATCATAAAACTCACCTTTGATTGTGTAGGAATGGGTTTTGGATGGAGTTGCCTCACTTGGAGAAAACCCTATCTTCAATTCAAAGAAATTTCTTGACTTCTAGCAACCCTAGGGAGTTTCCTTACACTTGATTTCCTTGGATTGATGATGTTGTTCTTTGATTTGCCTTGGACTTATGTTAATAGTAGGTATAGAAAGTTCTAGAGATTTCAAGAAGTGTGGAGGAGTTGGAGAATGAGAAATGAGAAGTGGGAACATATTTTTATACTTGGAAAATACTCAGCCTGTCGGGAGTTATACGAACCCTTATACGGTCCGTATAAGTGACCGTATTTCACCATCAGGGAAATCCCCTTTTCTGTTGGGGTTATACGGACCCCTTATACGGACCGTATAAAGTTATACGGACCGTATAAGTGGTCGTATAACTCCACTTTTCTGAAATTATTTCCGTCGTTTCGTTTGATCTCCAATCCTTATGGAACCTTCTTAGCACTTGTTTAATACTTCATTAACAATCTAAGGAGCATTATAACTTTTCCTCAAGATATTATTAAATTGCATTAGCTCAGTATTTTGCAAACCTTTTTCAAAACACGACTTATACTTTACATTTTTCAACGAACTTTCTTCTCTTGCCTCAAATGCCTTTGGAATCTTAATTAGAACCTTTAAGTACTACTTCTCACTTGTAGAAACATCATGTTATGCCCTATTTTTAACGGATTAAAACTAGTTCACAACTGATGACTATGTTTCCTCTGATTTTGCAAATTTTCAGAGTCACCACCTAATTTTAGGAAAATATTAGGAAACCATTCGTAAAAATGTAAACTCCATTTTTAGTCTTTGAAACCTGTGAGATTCTAGGTAAGGGTTTTATTTACCCCGAGGGGAAGGTGTTAAGCATCCCTCAGAGCCTATCCAAGGACAGTCTTTAAACTTAGCTTATTTGACACTAGAGAGGGATTATTTAATTATTTCTTATTTAATAATACCTATTTTTAAAGAATTGCGGAAAAGAAACTACTCTATCAAAACTATTTGTATGAAAAAAAAAAAAAGGGAATTTTTTAAAGTAATTATAACTATGTGAATAAATGCATATTTTATAAAGGAAGTAGTTAATGGTAACGCATGCATGAGGAAAATATGCATTGACATTTATTTTATATAAGAATAGTATGTATAATATAGAATGAAGAGGGGTATATTTTTTATGACAAAAATAATGTATATATGTGATATGTAAAAGAATTAGATAGTATGTGTGGTATATATGTGTATGAAAATGGTACATGTGTATGATTATTGTAGAGGCAGTAGTTAGTATGAGATGTAAACATATATATGTATATATTCATGATATATTTTGTATACGATAGCATAAAACGAGAGGATTAGAAATGCATATTTTTTAGAAAAAGTAATGTATATGTACGATATTTATATCCTATGACAAATGGCATATAATTGTTCAAAATAGCTATTTTTTGTGATATGGAAATAATATATACATATACGCATGAGTGTATATAAAAGACGATTAAAGGAATTACTGAAAATAAAATAGTATATATATATGTATGAGTGTATATAAAATGGGATATTTACCTTATAGCTTTCGTAAAATAGCTTGAGCCACTATACTCGGGCTCTAATATAATTTCCTCATTTAAATTTAATGAATCTAACACACGTTCAATATGTTAGCATAAAATAGAAAATGATTACCCATAAAATACGCATCTTATCCTTTTGAAACCCCTATTTAAATCACTCATTTTGTTAAAATGGATTTAAAAAAGGAACATTAATCAACTTTAAAGAAGAGAAAAAGAAAAAGAAAAAATCAGCCTTATCTATTAGTTAGAAAATGTTTACAACCTGTGAAATACGCAAAGTTAAAGGGATGTTTGTCACTTCTTTATCCTAAGCTATCCTTAAAACAAGATTTATATCTAAGGAAAAGTGGCCAATGACAAAGCTCGGCCATTCACGAGTTCACAGACAAACATGAAATAAAATCCTACAAATACGAACCCATAAAAATGTTAGTCAAAGGGTGCAAATAACGTGTAATAATACAAAAGATACAAAATTTTAAGAGAGGGAGAGGGACGGAGACTCGAGACGAAGGTTAAGGAAGGCTAGACAAGAGCAAATAAATCTGTTGCTGGCTACTCTCTGGTATGGACAGAATCCGGAGTTGTCATAACTCCAAGTGCTCCCAAGGTTGTTCATGAAAAAGAAAAGAAAGAAAAGAATTAGAATCCAAATAACTAATTCAAGAATAATAAGTTATTGTTACAGGTGATGGTTTACAACCCAAGCCAAACAGATCTTAAATTCTTTAAGGTAGAAACGGACTCAAATATCGCAAGCTCCATTAAGAATTGTTCTAACACCCAATTTTCTAAGTAAACATTCATACCCTAAACCAGATTAACCAACATGAGGCTTATTTTAGCTGGTGAAGGTTAAAAGATAAAATTTTAAGGACAAGAGAAGAGTGTCAACTACTAATTAACTACATTAACGAAAGTTTACTGACCAGCTATCGATACTACTAATCAACTACTTGGTGAAGATTTGTTAAAGCAACCACATATTATTTAAATGTGCGAGATGATTACGGAAGCTGAGAAGACCGCTGTTTAACAACATTTCCAAAATCATACGCAAAATATAAGGCATAGGCTGCACTACATATCATTGCTTCAAAAACGAAATGGCCTCCATAATATATGATAAGACCACCATTAGTTCAGTAATCATCAAATAAGTGACAACGAAACTATTAAACGACTGACTGCTCCACAGGATGAGCTGAAGTAAATTAAGCCCCCAACAACTTAAGATTTTCGAATTAATGGCACATATATATGCAAAAGTAACAAGCCACAGTACACTTCAAATATTTTTTTTTTTTTTTAATAATACTCTTGAAGAATGAAAACAGTAGGCTAATTTTAATAAATAAGAACGAAATAATTAATCGTCGAATGCAATGTGTCATGATAAATAAATTAAACTAGCAAAGCCTAACTACTCCCAGATACTTGCTTAATCTATAGAGAAATTTCCAATGGTAAAAATACTCTAATATGCCCTTTAAAGAGGTGTTCAACACATAAACATATACAACAAATAAGATAAGCAACATCACTTCGGCTGGTTAGCAATAAAAGAGACAGAAGAAACAGAACCCTAACATTGTCTCGAGAATATGACATAAAACAGCTTTCAATCCAATTTATACATTCTGCGACCATATTTTTTTTAAAACTGAAAATGCGAACCAAAAAAGTATCCTCTAATCCATTCCGACAGGTAGTGATACGAAAATAAAGAAGTTGAAGAAGTTCAGAATTTTCATTCAATATCAACAAACTTAGCATGCTAGACCAGTCTCATTTTAGTAACGGAAAGTTGAACTCTTAAGGTCTTTCATAATAACCAAACAAAGCTCAAGGCTCCTCTTTCAAAATCTATGTATAAAATTTTATAGTCTGAGCTTGACACAGAACAAAATAAAAAAAAATCATACATAAATTAAATCAGCCTAGCGTTCCTTAATCCCATTCGGTTTTCAATGTTATAGAGTCCCTATACCTGCTATATTGGTTTGAAGAAAGAAACCTAATTCAAATCAGTTTTTTAGCGATTTAAACAAAAATATCATCTTAACTAATTTATCCCCTGGAATTTAGACAAGCCCAGCCACTTTGACTTACGTATGCTTTACTAATTGAAGGAAAGACACACATGAATCATTTAACCATGAAACTAATTTTAACGATTTGGGAATTTTAAAACAAACATAATCTGGACTGAAACATTTAGACCGAAAATAAGTTCAGGTTGTGAACTGAATTTTGCACTAAAAATCACAACACATATCCACTCCCTGTGCTTAAACAAATTAGCAGCCGCTAGAACAAAAGTCGAGGCTGGTCGATTCAGAAGTAAGCCAACGAACAAGCTTAATCATAATTCACTGTAGGTTATCTCTTCTTTTGCTTTTAAAAGAAAATAGCGGTAAGACCATCTCATTAAGGGTGTTAAAACAGAAATTAAGCTAGCGATGCACTTATTCACACAATCGACAAGTTAAGTCGTTATTACTTGCAAGTGTTAATAGTTCGTTTGACCATTTCATCTACTAATTCAAACAAGAACAGACCCGAAATATGCAGAATACCAAATAAACTAGCACAAGTAATCAAATGACTACATTTTTAATTCTACAAACTAAAAAATGAAACGAGGAGAGGACGAGGGTGATTTACATATTTAACATAGATTCTTCAAAGTGTCCTTATTTCATTTTAACTTCTACGTACTAATTTCATCAGATAAGAACAACAAAAATCAGGTTCGACACACCTCAAACAGAAAATTAGACAAGAAGATTGCTGATACAAAAATACATTTTTAAACAGAAACCAAACGAGAGGCAAAAACACTCAAATAATTACATTTATCTTACAACTGAAATATAGGGAAAGTGCAGTTGATTCTCCTATACACAGAAAATTTTAAATCAAGGAGTTGTCTTGTCTTTAGAGAAAATGAATCCAATACAAAAATACAGGATCATCTAAACAACTGCATATTCTTGAACTGGTCTTCAACAAACAAAAAAAACTGAGTTATGATAGCATTAAAACTTCAATAAAAGTGAAAACCTTTGTTTAGATAAAGAGGGCAGAGTCAGATTTTGTTTATATGAGATTTAGAACATGCCTTTAAAAGAAAAATAGCCACAAACAAACTTGAAGCAAAGGAAGAGGAAGAAAAGAGGACAACAAGCATCTATTCGTATCTTAAACATTTTAGAGAAAAGAACTAAGTCTAGGGGATTGAAAGCTCCATTACATGTTCTTCCACTTGTCCAAACACAATCCAAAAACTAATCACAAACAAACTGAAGTCAGGGTGAACACAGTTAGTCCTGCTTTAACTAATTTCAACTAGACAAACTTAGAGAGAAATACTTTTTTTGAAAGTAGAACAATTTCTTAGGTTATGTACTGGGAAACTGTCACCATTTAAACATATAATAGATTTTTAAATCACACTTGCTTTATTTGAAAAGAAAAAACCAAGAAAAGACTACTTCAAAAGGTTATACCTCCAGCAAAACCAAATTAACTTCTGGTAACAACTAAATATTTAGATGAGGCTGAAACTTTAAAGCTCATCCCATCTTGCTAAAGAAAGAAACAGAGAAGAGACGCTAAAGAGGAATACAGAGCAGAGATGGGATATGTTCCACATTTTTAGAAGAAATATTGATTCTTGATAGTCTAGAGTTAAGTTATCATATATGTCACGACCCGAACTACGAGCCATGACGGGTATCCGGGGGCTAACCACCGAACACCTCTCATTCTCACATTTATCTGCTCATCTGTACTATATGCTCATAATCATAGAAATCTGTGAAAATTTGAAACATAGTGCTATTTTTATAAACATAAGCCCTTCGGCTATCAAAATAATATATATACACGCACATACATATACATGTAAACCATGGGGCCATACTACTCACACATGCGTGTCTACGAGCCTCTGCACACGAGTACTAGACATATGGACGGACAGACTCCGCCGTGCCCAATCATGAATATATACATATATGTACCAAAAGAATAATCAATGGCACCGAAGAGTGGGGTGCTCTCCCGCCACGCTCCCTACGGATCCTCACCGTCTCACCGCCTACACCTGTGGCACGAACACAGCGTCCAAAGAAAACGGACGTCGTACGAACATTCAATCGAGTATGTAAGGCAGAGTGAAATAAGCATAATAAGAATATCATAAGTCATGAAGAGGATACAACACGTGTACTTTTTTGTGTGTAGGTACATCTCATATACATACGTTATACATAAGCATATCATGTACAATATCATTTTGTGTGTCTTATCATATCACATATACATCATCATGCCATACATGCATCGTCACATCAATCATACATCATCATGTCGTTAACCCGCGTCCGGTAACCATCAATGCCGCCCACCAGTGGTGTCATGCCCGCCCTCTAGGCTCGATGGAATCATAGCACTCGCCTTAGCGGTGACATGCCCGCCATCAGGCACGTGGAATCGTACGTGTTCGCCTTAGCTGGTGACATGCCCGCCAATTAGGCGCGGTGGAATCACATCATCATCATATATCATGCATTTATCATCATACATATCATAGACTCATCACTATTATTCACTTCATGAACATATCATGGTTCTATCATAAGTTAACATCATTATACGTATATCATCAATTTATACCTTAGGACTTGAAAGCAAGCATAACTATGTTGGTGACGTAAGGTCGTAAACCCCGATTACTTATGGATAACCATAGTCGTCATATCTCACTCGAAGGACTACGTTAAGGTGAGTGTACATGAAGAGACATTAGGGATCATAGTAAACATCATTAGCTTCTATATACATTATATCGTGTCTCTAGAACTTAAGCTTGCATTATCATCGTCGTATTCATATCTCATTTCTTGTCTCGTATGACCCTTCGAACACTAGCCTTTAGTCTGAATGTAGGAAATTATGAAGAGGAGAATAATCATGCATAGGATTCATCCCTTTGAAAAAAGGGGAAACCTACATCCCTTTTTGGGGCTTTTTTATTCTATCGCCTCGTTCTCCTTTTGGCCGTTTATACCTTAGGAATTCATGGGTATTAGCTAAACAATCAGCAGAACGTACTTTTTTAAATTGGGGGTTGGGGGGATTTCCTTTGTTTATACTACTTTCCCCATATTCCATTAACCCCCAAACATTTTAACAACAATCACAATATTGCTAAGAAAAAAATTCATTCATTTACGTTATTTCATTTAAATTTCACCCCCAATTTCCAAAAATTCAGGGACAAAAGTCTTTGTCCATTCTTTCTCTACAATACTCTTTTCCCATGTTTTTAAACTTCTTTATAACGCATTTGTAACATCAACACAACCATTTTCATGATTATCCAATTCAACTACTACTCACTAATGGCACTATTCACACATTTATGACCGAAATTTCCTTTTCTTCTGCAAATGTGGGATTCAGAAACATAAATACTCCAAACAACATGCCAAGAATCATGAAACTTACCTTAAATAATAGAGGAACAAGCTTTGGATGACAATTCGCCTTTCACTACAGAACTACTATTTTTCCTTTCTTGAGATTTCTTGAGTTGAATGACTTTATTGAGGTTTCCTTCGCTTGATTCACTCGTTTCTTGTAGTTGACCTTGGATTTCTATTGTTCTTATGATTTAAGTGTTTGGAATGTTCTGATTTTCTTGTGTTGTGGAGAAATGAAGGTGGTGGTAAGGGTCACTTATATTAATTCATCTTCAACCCGACAAGATATACGGACCAACATACGGTCGTGTATTTTCTATGGGCCGTATGTCGGCCGCAGATCTGGTCGGTGGGTATGCCATGCGGGTAATTTCGGTTTGGAAAATACGGCCCCTAAATTTTTTACACGATGTCCCGGGCCCTAGGTTTTGGTTTTTGAAATTGTTTCGTCGACTCGTTTGATCTCCGGTCCATGGAACCTTTAACCTTTTCATTTTAACCCAATTCCATTTTAAGGGGCGTTATAACTCTTCCTCAAATTTCCCCCCTTTGCACGTTGTTAACCAAACTAAATTCTTATTAAAACGTCAAATCATAACTGCTTTCCCTTTAAAAACATTCTTTCCCCACCCCGAATGTCTTTAGGGATCTTAATTAGGATAAAACAAATACTTTTCTTACTTGTCCCAAAACCCCGTATACGTCATGTCCTTTTGAATCTATTCATGGTAAGCCAACGGGGGAAATTTTCCCCAAAGGGGACAATATAGGTTGCACTTTCCCCTTTAAATTTGAACACCAAATGATCTTGAAATAGTCCCTTGAAAACTGGGAAGACAAACAAAATAGGAGTTTGTAACATCATCAGACAACTATTCAAGCCTTTCTTTTATTTTAAAAATTTAAAAAATTAACTCCACAAAAAAAGAAATTTAAAATCCCTAACATGTCACGACCATATCTACCACCAATTTCAAATTCCAGAGGGTTTTATAAAACACAAGATGCTCAACAAATCTACTAAGATCAACTACATTATAAGTTAGGGGAGGGCCAAGACATGGAAAATTTAAAACACTAACCATATATGATGTTCATCTACACAAAACTTTGCTAAGAACCCAAATAATAATGTCCTCATTTTCCCCCTGGCAAAACAGAACTTAAAGCGATAAAATGACCAAGAGGGAAATGAACTGAAACTAAGATGATTATTTGACTACACACAAAAAAGATTTTAGAACCAACGACACTACTATTCATATATTTAGCAAGTTCAACGATCATTTTTTTTTTAAACGCTAATAGATTTATGATTTTCGTGTTTTTTTATAACAAACAAAGTACGGGCAGATTCGAACAAGCGA
>NW_026714775.1:0-41137 GCF_029784015.1 Lycium ferocissimum | reverse complement strand
AACTTCTATTTCTTGATATGTTTCCAAATTCCAAACTTATAATATCGTTTTTGCTCCTCGAAGTCAGGTCACCCGAAAACGTTTTCTTAAAGATGTTCGTTTGGAGGGCTTCTACTTTGATTTGGCCCAAGGGTCCTCCTTGAGTTGTGTTCAACTTCACATATGTGATTCATATGACTTTTTAGATGTTTCAAAAAAGTCTCGATGTGTGGGCCCCACCTAAGCTTACAAATAATCCGACGCTCAAAAATACGGGATACAACACTATCAACGTGAGTTTAAATTATGTAGCAACAACATGATTGTCAATTCAATTTCTTTTGAGGAAGCACGTATCACGCTCATGCTCTGAAAATGCGGGATATAACAGTCGTGAGCAAATAATGCAATTTGTAAGTCAAAATAGGCTTTCAAAACTCAATTACTTCATAAGTCAATTTAATAGTCAAAATAGTCAAATAATTAATTAGTACGGAAGTTCATTTCACAGAATATTTCCAAAGTGGTAGGTAGGGTTCCAAAACATGGCATAGTATTTCATAAGGTTCAAAACATTATTTCATAATGGACAATTTCACATACGAAGGTTCTTTATCAAAGCTCATTCAAAAAAGTTCTAGTAAGACAACTAAAGCATATCGGGGTTAGCGGGCCCACCTCGGGTCAAGTCGAGGTGGCAATCATAATTTATGGACTTTTAGGGTCTATGAGATCATACATAAGGATTTCAAAGTAAACCGTCACCTTTACATAGGTTTCGGACATTTGGTTACTTACCGGTCAAAATAAGATCATTAGGCTTCAATTGAATTGAATGAATAGTAGCCAACTTATAAATCGGATTTCGAGGAGCGAATTGCTCCCGGGGTTCCGATATTAACCTAGCATACTAAGACATGCCAAAAGAAGAAGTGGGGAGCTTTACATACCTTATATACGTCGTATGCTCACCCAAAACTCAGATCCCGTTTCGTCCAGAATCTGTAAATGGTCAAAGTTACCAATTAGAGATTTTTAAGTTTAAGGATTCCCTTAACTTCATTTTCGTCTACCGAAATTTCGGCAGCATTTCTCCTATATATATATCATCCCCGAGACTTAGCTCGGCTCAATAGACATCAATACAACAACCCACAATATCCCAACATCACAAATCACAACAAAATCGTTCTAACGTCAATATTCTTTCTTTCTACATAAACTAACAACTTTCATCAAACTTCACAATTTTAAACTAATATCAACGTTATCATATTCATTTACTCATTTAGAGTTGTTCAAACACATTCCAATAATATTCCAAGCGATGTACGCAAATTCAAGAAGTTCGTCGCTTTCCATCTTCCTTTCAAAATGTCAACAATTCCGACGAACATACTAGTTTGCATTATTTCATTCCGAATTCATTAACAACAACCATAAGTCATATCTAAAGTCTTCATATCATAAATATACAAGGATATACGCACTATGCCAAAATCATACATTTTCCCAAAATAATCCATAACCATTTCCAACGTTAATTCGATTCGTTAAACATTCATTTACGTCATAAATACCACAACAACGCAACTAACCAACCAAACAAGCTTGAGTTCATCCCACTTCCCTTCCATGTAACTCACGGCCAACATGGCCTTTACACACACATGCACGGTTTCATACACATGCACCAAAACTACGGAATTCTCGTCTATTTTCAATTCCTATCATATTCATACAACTTCCATAACACAAGAGTGGGAAAAATTCTTACCTTTTCTTGAATTCCAACTTCGCCGCAAACGTGCACCTTATTCCAAACTAATTATATCAAGTTGGAGAGCGTCTTGCGTACTCTACAAATATGGGAAGAACAAGATTTTTGGATTAGAAACAAAGCAAGAAAAATTTTTGTTTGGTGGGGAGCTGTTCGGCCGAATGGCTGGTCTTTAGTTTTTTTTTTGTGTTCTATGATTTTCTTGAAAATTCTATAGCCAAGCATACATATATATCATATGATTAATGATCATGTGCAAGTCACATGATCATTAAAATGGGGCTTGGGCCAAGCCTCTTGGCCGGCCACCCCCTATAATTTGGGCCCAATTTTTTTGAAATTTTCTTGGCCCAATTGCCGAAACTCGTTTTGTAATTTCCGAAATAAATTTTCAAAATTCCAAATTTGCCCTCGGCCTTCCCCGATGTCTTAACACCAATAATTTCACAAACGACATAAGCATATTAACTAAAATCAATTTATTTCCTTATAACATACAAGTCTTAATCATTCTCATAATTTCCGATTATGCAAAAACACGGGACATAACATGTTTGTAAGCGGCTATGTAAGCCGATGTGTTTGTATGCATTATGCTACCAATGTGTTTGGCAAGTGGCTATAGAAGCCGAAGTTCTGTTATGCCTTACATTACAGTTTTCATACGATTGCAGATTTCATTTGGTTTTAAAAAAAAAAAAAAATGAAAGGCATGTTTGTTTTTACGAAAAATTTTCATATCGTGTGTATGTTATGTTTTGTGGGCCCGGTGTGGTCATGAGTGTTACGATAGTCGGCGGGTTCGCTCGGCCCAGGTAAGGGTCGGGTGCCCATCACACCCTATCGGAAATTGGGGTGTGACCGGCTACACCACCACCTCGAGGAGGAACTTAAAGGACTACGTGCGTGCTCCGGACCCGAGGGATAGTACCACCGCTTCGTGTGCGAGGCCCCGGCACACGGTAGCCTCCGGCTCCCGGCCCGGGGGCGGAGGATAGGGCCATGAGAGATGATGTTACACACGAAATTTCCCCTTAGCGTACAAGTGAATAGACTCATGAAGGGCATGATGAATACGAGGTTTGGATAAGCAAGAAATAGTGATTGATAGTCTTAACTAAGATTTCCAAAGACATTCGAATAGAAGAGAGAAAGTCGTTAAGGAAAGCGAGTTATAAGTTAGTGTGTCGGGAAAAATTGTGAGTATTGAGTTAATGATGCCTTAAGGATGTTTTGGAGAGGAGTTATAACGCCCCCTAGATTAATAATGAAGTGGATGAACAAGTGCTAAGAAGGTCCCACAAGGATTGGAGATCAAACGAAACGACGGGAACAATTCCGAAGGAACTGTGAGTTCCACGGCCAAGGTTCCACGGACCATATAATGTTCCACGGACCGTGGATGTGTCCGTGGAACAGTGATTAAGCCAGAGAAGATGGCTTCATCATGAACCACTAACCGCTTTCGACCAACACCATGATCCACGCACCGTGAAGTCGTCCGTGGAAGTCCCGCCGATTGAAATCATCATTCCAAGTCTTTAAATGTAATCCCACTTTATTTTATATATATCATATGTCTTCAACCTCTCCACACCTCTAGAACCTTCCAAATATTTCATCCATAAGAAAACAAAGGGAATCAAAGACCAACAAAAAGAAATCAAGTGAAGCAAGTGAAGGAAACCTTATTGAAGTCATCCAAATCAAGAGAATCCAAGAAAGAGGAGAATAGGGTTTTGGTGGAAAAGGTGAATTGTCATCCAAGGCTTATTCCTCTATCATTTAAGGTAAGTTTTATGATCTTTCTATGTTGTTTGAAGTAGTATTAAGTTGAAGCACATGGGTTACAAGAGAGTATAGAAAATGGGTTACAAATGAGTGAATAATGTCATTGTGGAATAGTAGTTGGAGTGAGTCATGAAAATGGTTACGTTGAGATTATAAATGCGTTGTAAATGATATTTAGAACATGAAATGAGAGTTATATGTGAAAGTACGCGATAATAGACTTTGGTTATGATTTTGGTGAATTGGAGTAGAATTGTGAAATGAGGATAATGTAAATGAATGACGATTGTTGCTAGCGATATTGTGATTGATGTTATGAATGTTGGGAGTTGATATGGAATGTGGCGGAAAGTAGTATAAACAAAGGAAATGCTGCCCAATTTTCTTTAGCCTTAAGAAGCATATTCCTGTAATGGCCTAGCTAATGATGATACGAACTCTTTTGAAGGAAAAGACGTGTGCATTAAAGGAGAATGAGCAAGTGATAGAATAGTTAAACGACAAAGGTATGCGAGGCTAATCCTTTCTTTCTAAGGCATGAATCTTATGGCATGAATTTCCTTCTTTCCTATGAATTTCCCCTTTTCTAGAAAGCTATGAGTCCTCAGCCATGAAGGACCATACGAGATGAGTAATATGCTACGAGTAAGATAACGATAATGACAAGCTAAAGTCCAGAGATGCTATAGCCTATAATATGATGTTATTTATAATCTATTGATGTTGATCTGTCACACCCCAATTTCCGATAGGGTGTGATGGGCACCCGACCCTTATCTAGGGCCGAGCGAACCCTCAGACTATCGTAAAACTCGTACTCACATTGGGCCCTTGACCAAATCGTAAATACATAATAAAATTTGTACGAAAAACGAACATACTTTATATCATTTCAAATCAAACACAACTTGCGTACAAAATGCCTTTGATATCATGAATGACAATACGACGGCTTATAAAGCCGCTCACAATCGATATCTTATACACACGACTACGGCAAAGTCTCTAACATTTGACTGGATATCATAACACGGACAAACTCGACTCGGAAACGATCTCGGAGCGAGTGGAGCTCGCCAATCCCGCCGGAACATCTTCTCGCTAATACCTTAGCTCACTCGGGTGTACCCGCGGCATGAAACGCAGCCCCGAAGAAAGTGGGTCGACGAATATGTACCGAGTATGTAAACTTGAAATCCATTAACGTAATCATAACCGAAATGAAAAACCACGAAAAAACAAGTATAGGAACCGAGAGTCATAACTTGCTCGTGCAACACTTATCCGTATATGCATATGCCGGTGAGCAAAACATATCATAATCATATTAATTCGTAAATCGTATGCGACGTACGGAAAATGCATTTAGTAATCGAATATCGGAAGGCTTAGCTTATTCTTCTTTCTTTTCGAAAACATTTACCTTACATATATAAAAAAAATAGGTCATATCATAATAGCGACATTAACCGATGTGGGATTCGCCTAAACCAAAGGCGGAATTTTGCCTCGCCACCGGGTTTGCCCCACCACCGGCTCCGAATAAACGTATCGTATCATCGGATTATCATGTCATCGATTATCATAGCATCAGATTTTCATATCATCAGATCGTCACATTATCGGACTATCGCATCATCAGAACAGACTCATTATGTCATCAGATCAAACAGAATAGCATATCATATATCCTATGCGGCCCATAATGGGTCCCGGCGGACGGAACGTGGTCGCCCCTCCTGCCTTGGGCGCCACAACACATCATACTTCGGAAGTTTTGTGATCTCCCCGCATCTCCGCCACACATCATATCACATAACCACGGTACCCGGCCAAAAGGGGCTCGGCGTACCGGACACATCATAACACCATAATAATAGTCGCTCATCATACTTCGGAAGCTCATCATACTTCGCATTGTGCGCACGATAGTACCGGCCCGGGACTCGGCGAAGGAAGTAACAAACATATGCACGAACAGAATCGGGTGATCTATACGCATCTCAAACATATACGGACTTAACCGAGTAATCAAAACGACTATCATTCAAGAAGCCAAACAATAGCCAAATCAGGTTTCTTTCGAATGTTATTCGGAACATATCAAATATAATTTAGCTGTTACATCTCGCATTTTGTACGTCGGAAATTTTTAAGTTGGTTGCGACAAATTAGGGACGAGGTCATTTCCGGCTTGTTGTAAGACATAAGTGTTCTATGATTTTATGGGATGGAAATGTTAATAAAAATGTGGGGTTAAAAAAATGAAATTTTGGAAATTTGTAGCTCATGAAAAAAATAGGGCCATATGTGATTTTATTTAGCATGTAAGTTGGTCATGGGAAGTATTGATGTGAAAAATGTCGAGGAAGGCTAAGGGCAAAATTGGAAGTTGGGAAAATGGTTTCATGAATTACAAAAACTAGCCACCAATAATTGGGCTTGGAAAAAAAAAAAAAAGAAAAGGCCCAACCACAAGTGTGGCCGGCCATGGAGGGAAAAAATGGGCTATGGCCCATATAAGGGCCATATTTGATAATAAAAGAAGAAAGGGGGCCATGTGACATTTAGAGTCTTCAAGAATTTTCAAGAAAAGAAAGAAAGAAAGATGGAGAACAACAACCATGGCCATTCGGCCATGGTCCTCAATTTTTGTCCCTCAAATTTTGTCCCTAAAATTATTTTCTTGTTGTATTCCTACTAATTCAAGGGTCCTCTTCAACGTGGTGCAATTATTTCGGAAGATAATCCATTGGTTTCGTTGTTTGGACAAGTTGGTGGAATGAGGAAACTTGAGAAGGAAGGTAAGAATTCATCCTTTCTAATTATGTTTTGAAGGTTTGTTTGTGTTGTAGTATATATAAATGAGTAGAACACATTGAAATATGGAAGTTTGTATGGTGGAAGAGCATGTGTGCTTGTGGCCGTGTGGTTGCTATGGTGTGTGTAGAAGTGATGTTGAATCTTATGTTGAGTTTTAGTTGTGGTTATTATAGAAATTGTATTGGAAATGAAAGTTGAATGAAAATGGAATGAAGTTGGAAATTGGCCTATGGCCGTGTGGTATGTGATAGAGGAATAGTGATGGATTTGTTTTGTTTAACGTGTTAGTTGCGTTATTGTGATCATTATAATGTAAATGAAGATTATATGGGTTAAGTTTGCATGAAAATGGAATGGGGAGAGTTATGTCACATTAATGTGATTTTATGACATTAAGATCATGAAGTTCGAGAGGTGTAAATTGTTGTTGTTAGTGATGAAGTAGTAAGTAGAAAATGTGTTGGAATGGTTTTGTTTCATATATGAGAATTTTGGGTGGAATATGGAGATTGATGAAATTGTTGAATATTGGATATATAGCTTGAAATGCTCTTAGTTTATGTTTGAATGATCTCAAATTAGTGAATGAATATATAAACGCTGATGTTGGTTCGAATGTGCGCAATTGGATTGAAAGTTGACACACTATGTAGTAAGGAAGACTACTTATGTTGGAATGTGTTTTGGATCGGTTGTTCATATTGTTGATGTGCTTGTTGGTATTGCTGTTAATATTTGGGCCGAGCCATATTCTCGGGATGGTACGTTTACAGGGGAGGTGCTGCCGGAATTTTGGTAGACAAGTATTAAACCAAGATTGAAGATTGAAAGTCTCATGAATAGTAACTGGTAACGTGACCATTTGCGGATTCTAGGCGAAACGGGATTGGAGATAAAGCGAGCATAAGACGTCCGTAAGGTATGTAAGGCTAACCCTCTCCTTCTTTTGGCATGTCCCAGGTGTACTAGGCTTGAATTTGAGCCTCGGGGGTTATTCTGTTCATCGAAATTCGATTCTGAAATTGAGCACTATTCATTCAGTGCGATTGAACTAGAATCCTTATATCTTGTTGGAAAAATGCTCAAACGTCCGTAACTTGCAGGAATGTAATCGGATTGCCTTGAAACTTCCATAAATGACTCCATTAAACCGAGTATATGTAAATCGAGTACGCCACCACCGTTGACTCAGGGCGGACCCGCTATTCCCGGATCTCCGCCTACTGGTTATTTGACTTGTTTTTGTACCACAATTGAGGGAAAACTTTTGGCTATTGCCCTAACTATTAAGTGCTATATTATTTTCTAAAGCTTTCCTACAACCACTCCGAAAGGGGTGTGATATATTATTTTCTAAGGCTTTTCTAAAACCACTCCGAAGGGGGTGAGTACAAAACCACTCCGATGGGGGTGTGAGATTTTACTATTTAAACTTTTCAAAACCACTCCGAAGGGGGTGCGATATCTCATTATTATTATCATTATGCCCGAAGGGGCCGTGATTATTATTATGCCGGAAGCGGCATGCCCGAAGGGGCCATCTTTATTGTTATGCCGGAAGCGGCAATGCCCGAAGGGGCCGTCATTATTATGCCGGAAGCGGCAATGCCCGAAGGGGCTATCGTTGTTATTATGCCGGAAGCGGCAATGCCCGAAGGGGCCATCTTTATTTTACGCCGACGGCCGTCCGGGGACTAATTCATTGAATGTCGGAAGCGACGCACGGGTTACATTGCATCCTTTACTTAAGATGTGTGTGTTCATTTGCATTATTCACTTAGGGATTACATGAGACCCATATATATATATATTTTATGCTTCTATTTAATTCATGTGTAACCTAAACTTGATTTGCGATTTCTTCTCTCTTAAATTAAGTTGCGGTTATTATTTGTCATTGCCTTACATATTCAGACATTCTTCGTACCGACCCCTTTCTTCGGGGGGCCGCGTTTCATGCCACGCAGTACGCCGAACGAGTAAAAGACTTTGCTAGGAGCTGTTCCGGGATTGGCGAGCTCCATCTCGCTCGGAGTGTTGCCGGTTCGAGTACTTATGTCATGGTATATATGTATATCCTAGAGACTTTTGCGTACGTGTCCGCGGGATAGTGCGTCGGGAAATGCGAATAATTTGTAAATGTTAAAAGAGTATGTATATATTGTATAATGATTATTGTTTGAAAAGTTTCATGTTTCTTAAAATTTTTTGAAATGGCAGGTTTTAGTAGCGCGAACGTTAAGGGTTCGCTCGACTCTGAGGAGGGTCGGGTGCCCATCACACCCTAGTAAGGTCGGGGTGTGACATTAGCAATCAGAGTTACGTATCAAAATCATATGCAAACGGATTCTCATTTCATACATTTGATGGGGTACTTAACGGAATAGTCGACAAATTATCATTTACAAGCCGATGGCATTGACTAAGTCAAATCTCTTCCCCGACATTATCCGAGACTTATCAAATAGAACTTTAGGCCTCATAATCACGTATCGTAATCATATATATATATGAATCTTTATTTCGAACTCATCCTAGATAAGTGAGTAGTCATATTCGGAAGTCTATTATTAGCCACATTAAGTTATATTAACAAGGTGGTAGAATTATTCAACGGAACGTTTTGCGGCCCACGGGCAAGTACCAAACCGACCCGAGCCCGCCTATGAATGTCGGGGATGTTATACATTAGGGGACCTCCCACGAGCGTTTCGGAGCGATCCGAGCCCATATGTGAAAGATACGGACGTTCGTAGTTTCCGACTCTTTTATGAACATATTTTTTTTTAAGCACATTCTTATTCAATCATACAAAGGCATAGAAACAATAATTTGACTACATTATGCATACGGATGTCAAGAAACAAATAAGATTCACGGACATGTCACAAAAGCCGGGAGTAGAGTTACCTCGGGAGCATATCATAGCCTATTCATACTAAGACATGCCAAAGAAAGAAATGTGAGCTTTACATACCTTGGCCGCCCTCTAACTAATCCAACTTGCGTCTCGAACAACGCGATCTACAAAAATGTCATCGGACATCCAACATTAGCCATAAGCATTAAAGAACCCAATTCCAAGCCGTCACTTATATACTATGGAAATTCGCCAAAATGTAGGCCCCTATATATTCACCAACCCCGAGAATTCAACTCGGCCAAATCACAACAACCAAACCAACCAGCATAACAACAATATCGATAGGCAATTCAAGATGTCCAAACCAACATCCAATCTTACTCGAGACCTTCCAACTCAATGAAAACAATAACGACATATTTCTTTCTTTCAAATTCATAAACTATGTCGACAACCTCATATGTTAACAACATCATTTCCATACATTCAAGAAAACATATTGAAATCAATCATTATAGCTTCAAATCAGTCCCCTCCATCATACAACACTACTCGAAATCTTCCAAGTTCAACAAGGACAACGACAACACATTTCACCTTCCAAATTCATGAACTACATACACAACCCCATACGTTACAACATGGTCTTTACAATTATGGGAGAACATGTTAAAATCAGCCACCATTCGGTATCAACACTCACAACTTTATGCATTTCATCCATTTCAACACATTACGACATGCTCAAAACGTCCATAACAATATCAACCAAACACTAAATAAAATTGATTCAACATAAGCACCAACAACATGCACACGGCTACACTTCAATACCCACATATTCATGATTTTCATTCATTCCCATATGCTACAATATCCACAAACCAACATCACACAATGTTATATCTTATGAAAAATAAGGTTGAACCATACCTTATTCCTTCACTCCCTCTTCTTGGCTAGGATAATGAATCATGCAAACGGATGCCTTGCTTGCTCCAACAACTAGCTCATGTTGACAAGGACCTTTACATAATTAGTAGGAAAACAAGAAGAAATTAATTTTTCCTTACTAGGCTAAATTAAGAGAGTAAGTCTTTAGAAGCGAATAAGATGGCATAGCTCGGATCTCGAGACTCCTCTCTCTCTTTTCTTTTCTTTTTTCTTGATTTCTCTAGAACTCCAAATGATGAAACTTGCCTTCTTTAATCATCCCTCCATATATATATATATATTAATATAGCACCTCAACATGCACACTCCAAGCACATAACGCCAATATATCTCTCATTTTCCTTTTTTTTTTTCTTTTTTCTTTCTTTTCCCTCCAAATTTCTTCAAATTTCTAGAGATTTCTCAAGTCACAAAAGATGACTCACTTGTCTTGCCTTGTCATCCTTGTCCACAACTCCTTACCAACAAAATACAAGATGAACACATCACATTTTCATGGCTTAAAATAATTAACAACTTGGCTTCTCCAAGAAGTCATGAACTAATAAAAATTTCAACTTCAACTACTTACATTCCAACCAATAATAATTTATACATTCGATTAAAACAAAACCATCCAAATGGCCTTACCAGTTAACTTCCCGAATCGTCTTAAAATATTCACACAATTTTCCAATACAACATGATCACATACACTCACCATATGCTTATTCCTTCGAGAACAATCCAACACACATTCTGTTCCATCCAAATTCATAAATTACACCACTAATCCACACATAACAATGTCATTGTCTCATGAGTATTTAAAAATGTCCATGAAAAGCATATTAACTTCCAAATCATGATATTACACCGCGCCATACATCCATTTGAATCATTAAACTTGCATTTTCATCATAGAATCTAAACGGCATGGGCAATTAAAATACCAACTAAAATTTGTTGATTCTCGGGACCACCCAAGGGGGGCTAATATTATTGATTATCACACACACATATAGATGATTTTTATACATTTACGCATATATGACAACAATCAAAACATGCTAACTAGTAATGATTTCACCATTTTTAGCACAACACACATGCACGGCCAAACACCATTCATGCCCCTTATTTCATTGATGTTTTATTAATTTCATCCATTTTAGCATACTACAACATCCTATAAACCATCCATAACACATAAAACAAGATTAAAATTTACCTTTCTTTCACAGCACTCCACAACTTCTCCGGAGGTGTTATTGAAAATTCTTTTAGTCTATATGTATATATTCATCATTGGACACCACGTTAACGAGGACCCTTCCATATAGTTGTTTTGCTAGAAGAGAACCAATTTTTTGATGGCTTATTCTTGGTCTTAATTTGTATGTATACGCATGTATAAATATATATATTTTTGTCCCAAGGTTCTTGAATTTTCTAAAGTGAAGAAAAGATGAATATGATGACTACATATAGTATGAATGAGAGTAGATAAATAACAGAATCCAGCGGTGTTAGATGGCCCACCTAAGGTACCGTCACATGGCCCCTTATTTCTATTTTTTTTTTTTTTTCATGTAATAAATACTTTCCAAAAATAGAAGTGTCTGACCCCAAATGTTTCTTAATATTTCCGCGCCAATAAAGTCATAAACAAGAGGCTGCTCATTTAGGGAAAATGACCATCTTCAACTTCTTATGAAATCGTGCGATAACTTATCGATTTAAATCCTCCCTAATAAATATGTTGTGATTTCGGAAATGCGGATATAAAAGGAAAAGTGTGTTTGTGTGCCCCGCTTGGGCACTAGTCACGGCCTACGGGGCTGGGTCGTTGTCACGACCCAACTAGGGGCCGTGACGAGTACCCGATACTTGTACCGGGCACCCCCTGTCATAGGTCTTGTTCTTGTTACTAAGTGGGCCGTATGAACACTAGCATTTTTTTTTCCATAACATCGCCGATAATAGCATACATATACACGAGTAGTAGCAATCAACTGTACTGACATATCACACGGCGACAAAGACAACTAGGCCGTGAAACATCTACCGTACATATCCGTCTACGAGCCTCTAAACACGATACATATAATTACAAGTAACCGACTTTCTTGTCCAAATATATACACAAAAACGTAGTACCCAAAATAGAAGCTCCGAACAACCGGAGCGCCTTCAATGTACGGCCGAAAAGCTCCTGTGAGTCGAGCCCGTCAACCTGTCTACCTGCGTGGCATGAGACGCAGCCCCCAAGAAAAGGGGTCAGTACGAACGTTGTACCGAGTATGTAAGCCATAGAAATAATACAATGAAGCATGTAACATATGAGCAATAACAACATGTGGGACCAAAGATCATATAACGAGATAAAAGGATAATTCGTACTGTAAGTGCCTCTCAGGCGGATGTCATGCTTGCTTATTATATTTTTTTTCAAAACATTTCTTGTCATATACATGTGAAAATAAAACAAGTCATGTCGCCGAAATACGTCGGCTCGCCCACATGTGTCCCGCGTCCGGGCATCCCGCGTCCGGGATGGAATTACGCCAGCTGACCAGGTGGCAATGCGTCTATAGCGCAACATGTATCCATTCCCCAAAATTTCCCCATTTTCATATACATATCATATACATGTCATGTACATATCATATAAGCAGCATGCATAAGAACCCAAAGAAAGTCATGTGTCTATCGGGGTGACGTAAGGTCGGTAGCCCCGACTACCTTATGGAATAACCACGGTCGTTTCGTCTCACCTTGAAGGAACAATCATTATAAGGCGAGACCATCAATGAATAGCAACACCATAAGAAAGCATAAAATAAGATTATAAAGTTCCTATGAAAGAAGTAATGGAAACCGATATGCACGTTTATCGAGACTCGGGTGACGAACATAAAAACACGGTCATCATGTACCATTGGGGTCATTCACGAAGGTTTCAAGGCATTTCAATTTCATTTCCAAAGGTTTCGGACGTTTGAACACTTCTTTCTTTAAAACACAAGTTATGGATTCAATTCTATTGAATGAAAAAGGAATAAATTTAGGTGTCGTTTCCGAGGGGTAGGACTTTTCCCGAGGGTCGGATTTCAACTTATACTAACTAGGACATGCCAAATGAAGGAGAGGTAGGCTTCACATACCTTTTACGCTTTGTTCACGTCTCCAAACTCAAGCTCCAAGTTCGCCAAAATCTACAATTTGGTCACAATTACCAAATGTTAACCTTAACCAATACTTGTTTATAAACAAAATTTGGGCAGCACCTCCCCTATAATACTCCATTCCTCCAAGTTCAACTTGGCCAATTTCAATCAACAACAATCCGGAATTCAAACCCGGCCAAACTATCAACCAACAATACCAACAAACCACTTGTATTTAATTCAACTCAATTCAATTCTTTTCAATGCAATTCAATTCAATTCCATACAATTCAATATAATTCAATACAATATAATTCACATAGTATTCCAACAATACCATCAACATACTACTTACCCACATCTTCCAATTTATGAAACAACAACAACATTTTTTTCCTTCTTTCAAATTCAATCAATATACTACTTTCTTCAAAACCTTCCAACTCCAATAAGAACATTATACTTCCTATGCCAACAACACCATTAACATTTTATCTTTCATAATACAAGAACATGATATTCAATTTAAATACTCCAACCACAAGTCTCCAACTTCTACAACTTCATAAGATTATTATGCATTCATTAGCAACATAATATCTACAACACAACAACAACCAAAACATGCTAAACAAAATTGATTCTTCACCCCTACACCTATGCACCTATTCGGCCAACCCTCCATATTCATGTTTTTCATGGACTTCCATATTCTCTATACATTACAACATAAAATTAACTCAATCTTTCATGCAACACACAACATACACACACACACACACCCACCTCACGGCACACACACACACACTTCCACAACACATGAATTTCATCCATTTTCATGCACACAACATACTCAAACATCCATAATACATAAGAAAAGGATTAAACCTTACCTTTTTCCTCAACTCTTCACTTGACACAATTTAACAACTTGTATGAATATGTATCCTTCTTGCTCCACAAACCACTTCAACTTACTAAGAACCCTTCAAGGAATTGTTTGGCTATGAAAAACAAGTTGGAACCTCTCTCTTTTCTTTTTTTTTTTTTTCCTTCGGTTTTTCTTTTTTTTCAAGGCCGAATGGCCATATTCTTTTCTCCTCTCTTTTCTTGCTTTCCAACTCTTGAGAATTCTAGAGAAATAAGATGAATAAATCATCTTTCCTCTATATATATACTTACCCCCTTCCAATAATAATTAAGCATATAGCCCCTAAGCTTGGCTTGATTTTATTTGGCCACATATTGAAGGTGGGGCCCACGGCCAAGTGGCCCCCCTTTCTTGAAAATTCTAGCATATTTCCTCTAATTCATGAAAAATATTTCCCTTAGTTCCAAATTTGCCCCTAGCCTTTCTCCGCATTTCCATGAGTCGTGTTGCGAATTTACCTTTTTACCCCTGGCCTTTCTTAATATTCCAACTTTAACATTTTCCATAAGCAACTTGTGTCACTTGCCTTGACTCACCCGAGGGTACAAAATGCGGAATGTAACATCCTCCCCCCCTTTAGAACATTCGTCCTCGAATGTTGAACTGGCCTTATAGGGGGTTACTACACTTCGGGGAGGTTTCCTTTACGGTTGTCGTACACAATCACTTAACACGTCCGTTCAGATACTTGGTTGACTTATATTTTCTTGTTATACCATATTTCGTAGGTCGCCGTCATCTCTTTCGGTCGTCCTCCTTGGTTGTTCTCTATATTTGTGTCGTACTGCACCCATCGTTAACCTGTTTCTACGCCCTTCTTGTAGTTGCTCGATGTGCTAACATATCCCAGATTCTTGTTACCCTCTCATTCGCAACATTTCCAACCACTATTTAAACTTACCCTGATTCTAGAGCTGTACTATACTTGTTCCCTTTCCACCAGCCCAGTCCAACTCAGTCTACGCAACCTCTATTACGTCTCCAGTCATCCCATATACTCTAATATCATCTAGGCTACCCTAACTTCACATTTGTCCTCTATCTCTATACTTATGAAATTTTTGGGATATTTCCCAGGGGGTCACCCATCATGGAATTGCTCCCATTCCAGCACGCTTAACCCTGAAACGTTAACGTATTCCGGTATCTTAAGGCTAATATATTTGCATCCACTCCCCCGCACGGGCTTTGTCACGTAATCCCGGGGCATTAGGGCACTAGTCACTTTCGACGCGGCTTCAGAACGTACTTTTCTCTTAATTACCATTTTAGCCCCCTCGGCCCTTAATACTCACTTCTTGTCTATGCGTATAACTACCTTTCATCCAGGATTTCTAGATTTTCATCCACACATAAAGAATGACACATGACGGTATAGAGTTTAGATCGATCACATATGTACTTTATAAAAGAATGCCGATAGGGTACCTGTAGCCGCGTCCCGGAGGGCTCGGGGATCCCGCTGTCTTGTCGGTGCAAATATGCGGTTCGAGGACCGCCCGTACTAGGTGCTCCCCTCTCGCTCGACCACGACCGGCCGGGGCCTCGGGACGTACCGTCCGGAGGGCGCACGGTCGACGACGAACCGATGGCGGATCCGGCGGCCGAGTCTCTCTCCCGGATCTCCGTGGGCGGTCACGCATCAAGTGGTCGGTCCCGACCACGGACAAAACAAGCGCCCGTGTCAAGGTAGCACCGCCGTAATGTAGCTTACCACACCGAGTGCATCGCGGTGGGGGTGGCCTCCGTCCTATTTGAATCCGGCTCTATCGGGACCCCGATGCTCGGGCACTCGATCCGGTTCGGATACCCGGAATGCCGTGGTGCTCGTCCACCTCTATATTCACTTCGGCCCCAAAAGATCTAGGCTTTTTTTCCGGAGCCCCTATCCGAATCACGCTCGCCCCTCCGTTGTTCTTTGCATCGCTCCTCCGGGTTTTGGGCGTGGGCTCGAATGCGAGCGATAGTCATCCCGTCCCGGAGTGAGGTCCGGCGCTATTTAGCCAAATGTGGCCCTAGCCCTCTCACGTCTCGGTGCACTCGGTTCCCCATATCCGCTACCATAGCTGGGGCGTACCTGGCTAGCGAGTCAAAACGGAGGCTGTATTCTCGAGCACTCATATTTCCCTGTCTGAGATTCAAGAACATATCAGCTCGGGCCCGTCGAACCTCTGGTGGTAGGTAATGTCGCAAAAATGCCTCGCGAACTCTCGCCGGACGGGGGAGGCGCATTTGCCCCTCGAGGAGATCCAATTATTATACCAATGGACCGCTATATCCCGCAATCTATAGGAGGCCAATTCTACTGACTCGGTCTCCGAAGCATGTATTATCTTCAGCGTCCTCAGCATTTCATCTAAAAAGCTTTGTGGGTCCTCCTCTGGCTTCGATCCATAGAATTCTGGAGGATTTAGGGAGATAAAATCACGGGCTCGGCGCCGCCGCCCGTCCCCTTGGCCCGTATCTTGCCGCTGAGCTTGTGCGGCGACTAACCGGGTCGGCAAGAATCGGATAGCTTCCGTTACCCGCCGGCCCGCGGCCGCCGGCCGCCGGTGCCGGAGCTCTACCCCCGCTCTCGCCGACACGGGGAAGCGGGAGAAGCCTCGTTGTGAGACTCGCCCACTTCTACCTCAGCTGGTGGCTCCCGTTCAACTCTTTTCCCGCCCACCCTCTTGCCCTTCCGGCCGCCGTAGCTTTCCTCGTCACCGCATTACCGAAACCATAACGCAGATTAAGAAAGAATATAGAAACCGGTAACATAGCTCTATCGCACGATCCGGAATGCAAAGAAGGTCATATTTCCTAAATGCCCCCGCAGCCTCCCGTTTATAAGTGTGGCGCGCTACACACCCATAAGCAGGACTCTACTGGACACGGCTCGTAGACAAACCCTAGGACCGACCGCTCTGATACCACTTCTGTCACGACCCAACTAGGGGCCGCGACGAGTACCCGATACTTGTACCGGGCACCCCCTGTCATAGGTCTTGTTCTTGTTACTAAGTGGGCCGTATGAACACTGGCATTTTTTTTTCCATAACATCGCCGATAATAGCATACATATACACGAGTAGTAGCAATCAACTGTACTGACATATCACACGGCGACAAAGACAACTAGGGCCGTGAAACATCTAACCGTACATATCTGTCTACGAGCCTCTAAACACGATACATATAATTACAAGTAACTGACTTTGCTGTGTCCAAATATATACACAGAAGTAGTACCCAAAATAGAAGCTCCGGGACAACTGGAGCGCCTTCCAATGTACGGCTGAAAAAGCTCCTAGGAGTCGAGCCCGTCAACCTGTCTACCTGCGTGGCATGAGACGCAGCCCCCCAAGAAAAGGGGTCAGTACGAACAGTGTACCGAGTATGTAAGCCATAGAAATAATATGATCATGTAACATATGAGCAATAACAACATGTGGGACCAAAGATCATATAACGAGATAAAAGGATGATTTGTACCTGTAAGTGCCTTTCAGGCGGATGTCATGCTTGCTTACTATATAATTTTTTTTTCAAAACATTTCTTGTCATATACATATGAAAATAAAACAAGTCATGTCGCCGAAATACGTCGGCTCGCCCACATGTGTCCCGCGTCCGGCATCCCGCGTCCGGATGGAATTACGCCACCGACCGGTGGCAATGCGTCTATAGCGCAACATGTATCCATTCCCCAAAATTTCCCCATTTTCATATACATATCATATACATGTCATGTACATATCATATAAGCAAGATGCATAAGAACCCAAAGAAAGTCATGTGTCTATCGGGGTGACGTGAGGTCGGTAGCCCCCGACTACCTTATGGAATAACCACGGTCGTTTCGTCTCACCTTGAAGGAACAATCATTATAAGGCGAGACCATCAATGAATAGCAACACCATAAGAAAGCATAAAATAAGATTATAAAGTTCCTATGAAAGAAGTAATGGAAACCGATATGCACGTTTATCGAGACTCGGGTGACGAACATAAAAACACGGTCATCATGTACCATTGGGTCATTCACGAAGGTTTCAAGGCATTTCAATTTCATTTCCAAAGGTTTCGGACGTTTGAACACTTCTTTCTTTAAAACACAAGTTATGGATTCAATTCTATTGAATGAAAAAGGAATAAATTTAGGTGTCGTTTCCGAGGGGTAGGACTTTTCCCGAGGGTCGGATTTCAACTTATACTAACTAGGACATGCCAAATGAAGGAGAGGTAGGCTTCACATACCTTTTCCGCTTTGCACACGTCTCCAAACTCAAGCTCCAAGTTCACCAAAATCTACAATTTGGTCACAATTACCAAATGTTAACCTTAACCAATACTTGTTTATAAACAAAATTTGGGCAATTCTTAAAATAATACACCTCCCCTATACATACTCCATTCCACCAAGTTCAACTTGGCCAATTTCAATCAACAACAATCCGGAATTCAAACCCGGCCAAACTATCAACCAACAATACCAACAAACCACTTGTATTTAATTCAACTCAATTCAATTCTTTTCAATGCAATTCAATTCAATATAATTCAATACAATATAATTCACATAGTATTCCAACAATACCATCAACATACTACTTACCCACATCTTCCAATTTATGAAACAACAACAACATTTTTTTCCTTCTTTCAAATTCAATCAATATACTACTTTCTTCAAAACCTTCCAACTCCAATAAGAACATTATACTTCCTATGCCAACAACACCATACCAACAACATTATCTTTCATGCATACAAGAACATGATATTCAATTTAAATACTCCAACCACAAGTCTCCAACTTCTACAACTTCATAAGATTATTATGCATTCATTAGCAACATAATATCTACAACACAACAACAACCAAAACATGCTAAACGAAATTGATTCTTCACCCCTACACCTATGAACCTATTCGGCCAACCCTCCATATTCATGTTTTTCATGGACTTCCATATTCTCTATACATTACAACATAAAACTAACTCAATCTTTCATGCAACACACAACATACACACACACACACACACCCTCACGGCACCACACACACACTTCCACAACACATGAATTTCATCCATTTTCATGCACACAACATACTCAAACATCCATAATACATAAGAAAAGGATTAAACCTTACCTTTTTCCTCAACTCTTCACTTGACACAATTAACAACTCATATGAATATGAGTTCTTCTTGCTCCACAAACTACTTCAACTTGCTAAGAACTCTTCACGGGATTGTTTGGCTATGAAAAACAAGTTGGAACCTCTCTCTTTCTCTTTTTTTTTTTTCCTTCGGTTTTTCTTTCTTCTTCAAGGCCGAATGGCCATATTCTTTTTCTCCTCTCTTTCTTGCTTTCCAACTCTTGAGAATTCTAGAGAAATAAGATGAATAAATCATCTTTCCTCTTATATATATATTAACCCCTTCCAATAATAATTAAGCATATAACCCCTAAGCTTGGCTTGATTTTATTTGGCCACATATTGAAGGTGGGGCCCACGGCCAAGTGGACCCCCTTTCTTGAAAATTCTAGCATATTTCCTGTAATTCATGAAAAATATTTCCCTTAGTTCCAAATTTGCCCCTAGCCTTTCTCCCCATTTCCATGAGTCGCGTTGCGAATTTACCTTTTTACCCCTGGCCTTTCTTAATATTCCAACTTTAACATTTTCCATAAGCAACTTGTGTCACTTGCCTTGACTCACCCGAGGGTACAAAATGCGGAATGTAACAGAAAGAAAGCCGCCTATGAATATAGATGAGGGTGAGTCACACCATGAGGCTCCGTCTAATGCCTCCACCACTCCGCCTATTACAGAATGGCAAGAAGGGGCTTCAGCTCCAGCTCCCATGCCTCCAGTCCCTCCACCGGCTACATTGGGTCAATAAGTGACCGAGGCTATTAATCTATTAACCCAGTTGGTTGCCGCTCAGGCACAAGGGCAAAATGCTGGCCCGAGTGATCGTTCAGCTAGTACTAGAGCCCGTGACTTCATGAGCCTAAATCCTTCGAAATTCTTTGGGTCAAAGCCGGATGAAGATCCGCAAGGCTTTATTGATGAGATGTTGAGAACGTTGCGAATTATTCATGCTTCTGAGACCGAATCAGTGGAGTTGGCATCGTATAGTGTCACGACCCAACCCCGTGGGCCGCGACTGGTGTCCTAACTGGACACCCATACGTACCTACCTGACAGATCTGGCATGCCAAATAGCTAAATTCCGTCTAGGCATACATAAATTCATACCGATATAAAATACATCGCACGAACATATATATATATACATACTCAAACCTGTACATAAGCCGTTAAGGCTGTCATAACAAACAGAATTACTCAGATCGCAGACTCGTACTCACTTACCCGAACAGTGACAACCCACAACCCACAAACATGTCTACAGGCCTCTAACATACGTAACGGGGACCGAAGACGGACAGGCCCCGCCGTACCCAAATGATCATATATACGTAACAAACAAGACAACAGAAGATATATACCAAAAGTATCGCTCCCGATCAAAAGGAGCTTCCAAACAAAGCAGATCGACGTCCTAGACCGGTGGCGTATCACGCGGTGCGTCCGTACCTGTGGGCATGTAACACAGCCCCCGAAGAACAGGGGGTCAGTACGAAAGTGTACCGAGTATGTAAAGCGAAAACATAACTTACATAATTAAGATAACCAGAGTCAGATATGTAAAATCGTAGCAGACGGAAGTACAGAAATAAAGCGGACAGAATCGGATTCATAGCGGAGTCAGACTTACAGAGCGTACAGACAGAATCATAAGCGGAGTCGGACTCACGGAGCGTACGTACAGGTGCTCCCCGGACAAAACCGAACTCAAATGTATGTCGGACGACGTAATCGTTGTCCGAATCGATTTTCGAAGTGTAACGACGCAGTTTTGATCCAAATCGGACATACCGAACCGTAACGTACGAACCATGCACGCAGTCATAATCACATACGTACGTACAAATCGTATATCGATCCCAATCACATACGTACGTATCCCGGCCCTTTAGTAAGGGACGCGGTAGAACCCGCCGTAGTACGGACGCGGTAGACAGATCGATCAAATGCCATCCCGGCCGCCATCCCCATAATATCACATAATCGCATCATAATCGTATGCGCAGACAGATCCCGGCCCGCACATCCGAGGGACGCGGTGAACAATGCAAAGCCGAGGTGCACGAATCACAGAACCTGGCCCGGGCGCAGTGAAGGAAGCATTGAGACATCCACGAACAGATCCATGAGAAACCATATACATACAGACCGACATACAGACTTAATGAAGCTGAAATAGTTCAGAAGATAAGTCAAATCAGAATAGTCAGATTGTATCAGAACAGAGTGTCCAGAATCGTTCCAGATGTCGGACTAATATTAAGATTCAGATAGATGGTCATAATACTCATTAGTTAGCGGACGGAAACATAATTAAGAGTTACTTATGAAGAACGGACGTAAATAAATCAATTTGAGCCATACCGAGTATCGTGGTTTTGTGGGCCCACCTCGGACCCAACCCTAGTAAAATACGTAAATTATGGATAATAAACCTTAGGGAGTCGTCCATAACCATCTTAGAGTGTTTCTACTCCATTTATGGAAGTTGCATACTTATAGGTCAATTTGGAGAAAATTGGCTCAATCTTACTGAATGATTTGGCGCTATTTTCAATCTTGGATTGTGAGTAGCAGAAGTGCAATCAAGGCTCGCTTCCAAGCCTGTTACACTCAGAACATGCCAAAGAAAGATAGGGAAGGCTTTACATACCTTGATTGTGCCTTACGCTCGCCCAATCTCAATTCCCGTTTCGTCAGAAATCTGCAAATGGTCACTCTTACCAGTTACTATTCATGCAAGTTAACATTTCAACTTTGGGTTTATACTTGACTACCGAAATTTCGGCAGCACCTCCCCTATAAATATGACACCCCCGAGATTCAACTCGGCTCAAAACAACCAACAACAAGCCAACACAACACCAACAACAACAATTATCGACTAAAACTCGCTTACTAACATAATTAATCTTCTTTCTTCATAAAGCAACAACTTCCAACTAACTTTACACTTTCACACTAATGTCAACATTTCTATATTCATTAGCTAATGCAAGATCATACAAATACATTCCATTAGCATTCCATAAATTATTCACGAATTCAAGTATTTCCATCAATTCCTTATTCCATCCAAACCTTCTACAAACACCACAAAGCTTCCAAATCACATTGTCTTCCCTACTAATTATTAACAACAACCATAATTCACATTTAGAACCTTACTTCCATCATTATATAAAAATCATACAAAATTCACCAAATTCGCCATAACAACATAAAACCATTTTCGATGCCGTCTCAATTCATTAAACCTTTATTTATGTCGTAAGAATCATAACGACACAACTAGCATATCAAGCAAAACAATTTATTTTCATTTCAAGTTTTCCATAGGTCACGGCCACATCCATTATTTCCAAATTCATCCGAATTCATTGAACTTGCACTTTCAATTCATATTCCACAATAACCACAACTAAAATATAACACAAAATTCAACACCCATTCCATGCACAACCATGCACATACTCACGGTCCCAACACAACACACCCACACCACACGGCCTCACTCTCAATCACAATTCTATGATTTCCATGCAATTCCACTTATTCTAACACTCATAAATCTTTCATAACATAAAAGAAGACATAGAATTCTTACCTTTTCCAATAAATTCTTCTTGCCAAAAGAAACACTTCCTTGCCTTGAAAACTATATCAACTTGTAGAACACCTTGAGCTTGCTACTAATTTAAGAAGAACCAAATTTTTGGATTAAGGTTGATGGCTTAAGAATTTTTTTCTTCTTCTTTCTTTCTTTCTTTCTCCTTGGCCGATTCTCTTTTGTTCTTTCCCCTCTCAATTTTTCTTGATTTATTTTGATTTCTCTTGAAAATTCTAGAGAGGAAGACACTTATATTTATCCCCTTAATATGTCACATGTTTGGCACATGGAAATTTTCATTAATTGGGTGGACTTGGGCCTAATCATGGCCGGCCACCCCCTCTCTCTTGGGCTTCAATTTCATTTTTTTTTTAGCCCAAATCATTATAATTCTTATTTTGAAATTCCCGAAACAAATTTCCAAAATTCTAAATTTGCCCTTAGTCCTTCTCCGTGTTTTCACATTCGAGCTTCCATATCCGCCACACGCCTACTAAGAAAAATACAAACATGGCCTTCTTTCTCATAAATCACAATTATTTCGAATTTTCCGATTATGCAAAAAGGCGGGATATAACATCCTCCCCCCCTTTAAAACATTCATCCTCGAATGTTAATTCAACCTCATGGTAACTCAAAATCAGTCGGGGAGGTCTACTTGCCGTTTACATACTTGCACTTAATCGAAGAACTTGTAACAACCTTCATTTTCCAACTCCTCCTATCATTCTTCGATATTACCATGTTAAGGTTGTTCGTACCGTCTCAAATCGGATATACGGCGGACAGAATCTTAACCAGAACCAGAAGATCAAACGGACGTCAGACGGAGTCATATCCGGAGTCAGAAGTACAAAAGTACGACAGACAGAATCATATTCCGACGATTATCTTAAGCGAATTCAAATTCGAAGCCAGACGTACAGAAGTATATCAGACAGATCTATAATCAGAGTCAAGCATATAGAGATTTATCGGACAGATTTCGACATCAGAGTCAGACGTATAGACATATATACCAGACAGATTCGCAGTCGGGTCGTATGTACGTACGTATGTCGGACGATCCGTGATCGAGGGGTAGACATACGCGAAAATATATCGTAGTATTCGTATCAGAGTCAGATGTACAGAGATTTATCAGACAGATTTGAAGTCAGAATCAGACGTACCAAAGTATATCGGACAGAGTTATGATCGGAGTCGGACGTACAGAGGTATATCAAACAGAGACGTAATCAGATTCAGAAGCACAGGGTTATGGTAAACAGAACTTCACCAAAAGCAGGGGCGCAGAAATATGGCGTGCCGAATCGCGATCAGAATCGAACTACCTTTACTATACTCCAGAGACTTACAGAAATTTCCTTGTCATCCTACTTACAAACATTTCCAATCGCTATTCAAATTTGCTCTGGTTTCAGGACCGTACTGCTCTTCATTCTTTTCCGATCTCGTCTGTCTTAATCGGTGTAACCTTTTAGGACCTCTAATTACTCCACATATTCAAATTCCACTTAAGTTACCCCAAACTCTCATTTAGTCTCCATATCCGTATTTGTGAAAAATTCTTGACATACTTCCCAGGGGGGGTCACCCATCCCAGGTTTGCTCTGGTCTCAGCACGCTTAACTTTAAAACTTCTATGCATTCAGATGTGTTATCGGTAATATCACTGTGTCAATTGCCTCACACGATCTTTGCCACGTACTTTAGGGCAGTTCAGCGCCTTAATAAATTTTTCAGAAATTTTCGTAGCGGGTCCCACCCCGGTCCAAACTATGCAATTACCATATTGCCCTTCAGGATTCCTCAACATCTATTTCCACTTGTACTCACAATTATCCTCCACCCGGGGTTTCTAGATTTGTACTTATGGCGAGGATATCTCAGTCGCCCTTACTGTCACCGGATAATATTTTACAAAAATCATACACACATAGGAAATTCTGGGAAGCTCATATACTTATAAAATAATCAATTTCGGGTCTGACCTGGGGAGCTGCCGTGCGAGGTGTGTCCACCATCATCCTCGTCTGTCTGCTCCCTACCTATCTGGCCTCCGCTATCTCCCGCATCGGAATCGGAGGGGGTATCGTATGGATGATCAGACAATTCCCGGCGCACAGGTGTCCAGGACATAGAATAAGAGAAGTCCGTAGCACTCTCCGAGGTGGCCGGGCTATCGGGCGGAAACAATCGGCGCATACCTCTCCCTCTCAACATAACTATCCTCCTCCGGCGCATACCGAAAATCTCCATCCTCGCGTCGTCCCCGGAGACTCGGAGGAATCGTAGCCGGGTCCTCCGACGGGTCCGTGTCGTATGGATCCTCCGCGGTCTCATAACTATCCTCCTTTTTGCATATTTGGAAAACCATAATTTTGGTTTGTGAGAAATAAGAAGTGCATCGGAGGGGTCATCGCCTAGGGCAAAAATCGGATCCTCCGAAATATCTAGTATTGGGCCAACCATCCTCCACGGAATCCATAATATTAATTTTTGCATGTGCTCGCTCCGTAGATCGGAGAAAGGAATCGTGGTTTCGGAGGAAAGAAAGAGAGAGAAAGAAAAGAAAATTTTGGAGCCTTAGTCCTCCTCTTGACTAAGGGAAGATCCGTGGTACAACTTTCAAGTTAAGGGAGTGTTTGATCCTCCGAAGGATTGGAAAAGGTAAGATTTCTATGTTCTTGAATTATGAAAAGAAGTTGCGTTATTATGTTGGAATTGATTGGATTATGGAATTATGGTGTGCATGTGTGTGTGAAAGCCCGTGTATGTGTGTGTGTGTTGTGTGTGTGTGTGTGTGCATAGATATATATGGGTGTTTGAATTTTATGTTGTATTATGATTGTGGTTATGGCAATTAATATCCCCTTGATGGAACGAAATGTTGACCACCCTTCATCTTTATCAACCTACAATCAGTTATGATCCTTGTATTGTAAGCGTAAGAAAAATGATGCAAGTTTGTAAAAATGGAATGTCGTTTACGTAAAATATGAAATGATGGAAATGATGTGCTCTGTGAAATATGATTAAGGTTGATGCCTCGGATGTAGACACATGTTGAAAATTTGGAAGAGGAGCCATCCATAACAATATCTTCTCTATCGCACGATCTAAGATTCCAAGAAAGGGTAACATAACATGATGTTGTGTTGGAAAAATGACCTAGATGTGTTTGTTGGTAGTTGTTGGTTGTTGTTGGTTATAGATGTCTCGGGGCCCAACACACCGATAAACAAGTAATTGGTAAGAATGATCTTTGCGAGTTTTGGACGAAACGGAAGTACTAGACACGGCCTTCCCCTCTCCTTCTTTGTACATTCCGAGAACCGACCGCTCGATACCACTTTTGTCACGACCCAACCCCCTATAAGTATATAACTTCGGGAGTCGCGACTCTAAACTGTGTCCTAACCGGACACCCATACGTACCTACCCACGATACCCGTATCCGGCATGCCAAATAGCCTAAACTCTCGATTATGTGGCATACATAAATTCATACCGATATATAAAATACATCGCACGAACATATATATATATATATATACATACTCAAACATGTACATAAGCCGTTAATGGTTTCTCGTTTGTCTGTTAGTGGATGTCCATAACAAACGTAATTACTCGGATCGTATATCGTACTCACTTACCCGAACAAGACAACCCACAACCCACAAACATGTTTCCCGTGCCTCTAACATACGCTAACAAAATCGAAGACGGGACAGGCCCCGCCGTACCCAAATGATCATATATACGTAACACATTTGGACTCGAATAAGATATATATATAATAAAAGTATCGGATACCCCATCAAGCGAGCTCCAAATGCATCGACGTCCTAGACCGTGGCGTATCACGCGGTGCGTCCGTACCGCGGGCATGTAACACGCCCCCCGAAGAACAAAATGCCCACGGTGGGGTCGCACGAAAGTGTACCGAGTATATTTTAGTAATATTTTATTCGCGTAATATATAACTTACATAATTAAGATAATCGGGTTGTCGATATGTAAAATCGTATGCCTCGAACGGCTTCGTACGTATTAAGTATGTATATATATATATATATATGTATGTTCGCGTGATATATTATATATTATATGCGATTGATGTCGAATGGATCGACTATTTAGCGTGTCGGATCACGTAATCATAAGGGTGTCGGACTCACGGAGCGTACAGACACATCCCCTCTCGACAAAACCCTCTTCAACTCAAATGTTAATTTCCCCAAAATCTCGATGCTCTTTTTCGAGCCTCGCTGTAGACACGCAATTCGTTGTCCGAATCAGATTTTTAGAAATCTAAGTGAAAGGTAACGTAGTTTTGATCCAAATCGGGGCCCACATACCGAACGGCAACGAGCATTCCGAGAACCGACGTGCGCAGTCATAATCACATACGTACGTACAAATCGATATCGCATCCCAATCAGGCATAAATTCATACCGATATAAAATACATATATATATATACCCAATCCTTTAGTGGGATAACAAACAATTACGTACTCATCCCGGCCCTTTAGTAAGGACGGTACGAACCCGAGACGGTAGTACGATGATATCGACGAAGATATACCAAAAGTATCACAAATGCCATCCCGGCCGCCATCCCCATAATATCACATAATCGCATCATAACTTACGCATGCGCACGTATCCCGCCCGCACATCCGAGGGACGCGGTGAACAATGCAGCCGAGGTGCACGAATCACGTAACTCCGGCCCGGCGCAATATCCCGATCCCCAATCACATACAGGAAGGAAGCATTGAGACATCCACGAACAGATCCATGAGAAACCATATACATACCCCGCCCGCACCGACATACGTACTTAATGAAGCCGAAATAGTTCACATACGAAGATAAGTCAAATCGGAATAGTCAAATCGGCCGTATCGTAACGCAGTGTCCGTAATCGTTCCGACATATCGGACTAATATTAAGATTCAGATAGATGGTCATAATACTCATTAGTTAGCGGACGGAAACATAATTAAGAGTTACTTATGAAGAACGGACAGAAATAAATCAATTTGAGCCATACCGGGAGTATCGTGGTTTTGTGGGCCCACCTCGACCCAACCCTAGTAAAATACGTAAATTATGGATAATAAACCTTAGGAGTCGTCCATAACCATCTTAGAGTGTTTCGACTCCATTTATGGAAGTTGCATACTTATAGGTCAATTTGGAGAAAATTGGCTCAATCTTACTGAATGATTTGGCGCTATTTTCAATCTTGGATTGTGAGTCTGCAAGTGCAATCAAGGCTCGCTTCCAAGCCCGTTACACTCGTAACATGCCAAAGAAAGATAGGGAAGGCTTTACATACCTTGATTGTGCCTTACGCCGCCCAATCTCAATTCCCGTTTCGTCGAAATCGCAAATGGTCACTCTTACCGCTTACTATTCATGCAAGTTAACATTTCAACTTTGGGTTTATACTTGACTACCGAAATTTCGGCAGCACTCTCCCCTATAAATATGACACCCCCGAGATTCAACTCGGCTCAAAACAACCAACAACAAGCCAACACAACACCAACAACAACAATTATCGACTAAAACTCGCTTACTAACATAATTAATCTTCTTTCTTCATAAAGCAACAACTTCCAACTAACTTTACACTTTCACACTAATGTCAACATTTCTATATTCATTAGCTAATGCAAGATCATACAAATACATTCCATTAGCATTCCATAAATTATTCACGAATTCAAGTATTTCCATCAATTCCTTATTCCATCCAAACCTTCTACAAACACCACAAAGCTTCCAAATCACATTGTCTTCCCTACTAATTATTAACAACAACCATAATTCACATTTAGAACCTTACTTCCATCATTATATAAAAATCATACAAAATTCACCAAATTCGCCATAACAACATAAAACCATTTTCGATGCCGTCTCAATTCATTAAACCTTTATTTATGTCGTAAGAATCATAACGACACAACTAGCATATCAAGCAAAACAATTTATTTTCATTTCAAGTTTTCCATAGGTCACGGCCACATCCATTATTTCCAATTCATCCGAATTCATTGAACTTGCACTTTCAATTCATATTCCACAATAACCACAACTAAAATATAACACAAAATTCAACACCCATTCCATGCACAACCATGCACATACTCACGGTCCCAACACAACACACACACCACACGGCCTCACTCTCAATCACAATTCTATGATTTCCATGCAATTCCACTTATTCTAACACTCATAAATCTTTCATAACATAAAAGAAGACATAGAATTCTTACCTTTTCCAATAAATTCTTCTTGCCAAAAGAAACACTTCCTTGCCTTGAAAACTATATCAACTTGTAGAACACCTTGAGCTTGCTACTAATTTAAGAAGAACCAAATTTTTGGATTAAGGTTGATGGCTTAAGAATTTTTTTCTTCTTCTTTCTTTCTTTCTTTCTTTCTCCTTGGCCGATTCTCTCTTGTTCTTTCCCCTCTCAATTTTTCTTGATTTATTTTGATTTCTCTTGAAAATTCTAGAGAGGAAGACACTTATATTTATCCCCTTAATATGTCACATGTTTGGCACATGGAAATTTTCATTAATTGGGTGGACTTGGGCCTAATCATGGCCGGCCACCCCTATCTCTTGGGCTTCAATTTCATTTTTTTTTGAGCCCAAATCATTATAATTCTTATTTTGAAATTCCCGAAACAAATTTCCAAAATTCCAAATTTGCCCTTAGGCCTTCTCCGGTGTTTTCACATTCGAGCTTCCATATCCGCCACACGCCTACTAAGAAAAATACAAACATGGCCTTCTTTCTCATAAATCACAATTATTTCGAATTTTCCGATTATGCAAAAAGGCGGGATATAACATATAGACTCTCACGAGATGTGGCGGTTCTATGGTACAATAATTGGATACCGTCGAGACAAGAGAATGCGCGTCCTCTAGTGTGTGCAAGAATTTGTTGATGCTTTCATTCGTCATTATGGCTTGGAGCCCACGTTAAAGGTGTAACGGCTTCGTGCCCATTTCCGTATTCGAAACCCATTACAAGCGATAGGAGAAGGGTAACGATCTCCTTAGGGCCCATTTATTCAAAAGATTGCTTGATAAGAGGGCAAGCATTCAAGCCCATGCCCAAAATCTATGGGCACATGCGGTGATTATAGAGGGGATCAAGGCGGTCGTATTCTAGGCACTTCGGGACGGTCGCTGGCGAGTGCACCTCCCGGTTCTGAAGCGAAGATTTGATCGCTCTTTCCGTTCGGACGGGGCCGGAAGTTCGGGGCCCCCGTGTTCACGAGTTCGGGGGAGATTATAATCGGAGGAGACCCCGTGCACAGCGATGCGACGCCTGCGGCGGGGTGTTACGTGCAGGCGAATGCCGCAGGTTCAAATGCCCTGGCCTACGTGTGGGTCAGGTAGGGAATATGATGAGAGATTGCCCGTCGATGCGCGGCAGAGTTGGGGTTCAGCCCACAGGATCAGCGGCTGGTTCGTCATCAGTGCGTCCCACAGGACAGACTCCTAGACATTCCGGCGGCCAGGTGGGGGTCGAGGGGAGCATCTACTAAAGGGACAGCCCCACTTATATGCTTTGGCCGGACGGTAAGATCTTGAGTCGTCCCGGCATATGGATTCTGAGGTACATTGGCTGTGCTTTCTCATGACGTGTATGCATTGATAGATCGGGATCTACGTTATCTTATATTACTCCTCATGTTGCTAATCGTATTGGGAAGTGAAACCCGACCCAATCAAACCTTTTGAGTGCTCATCTTTCAGATCCCGTGATAGCTAAATAAGTGTATAAAGATTGTGTAGTTGTGGTATGTGACCGTCAAACCAAAGGCTGATTTGGATTGAAATTTGGAAATGAGTAGATTTTGATGTAATTATGGGTATGGATTGGTTGGCCTCATGCTATGCTAATGTTGATTACCGATTTAAAGTAGTTCGATTTCAATTTTTAAGAGTCCGTACTTGAATGGAAAGGTGTGCGGCCACTCCAAAGGGTAGGTTTATTTCCTACCTTAAGGCGAGGAAGATGGTAGCTAAGGGATATATTTATCACTTAGTCCGAGTTCATGACACGAAGCAAAGGCACCAACATTCAATGCGGTCGGTGGTGAGAACACCGGATGTATTCCCGGATGAACTTCCGTGCCTTCCCTCGAAAGAGAAATTGAGTTCGCTATTGATGTGTTGCCGAACACTAAGCCTATTTCTATCCCTCCTTATCGATGGCTCCGGCAGAGCTGAAAGAACTAAAAGCATAGCTGAAAGACTTGCTCGAGAAGGGGTTTAGTAGGCCCAGTTTATCACCGTGGGGAGCACCAGTCTTATTTGTGAGAAAGAAAGATGGCTCCCTACGAATGTGCATTGATTATAGACTGTCACACCCCAATTTCCGTTAGGGCGTGACGGGGCACCCTACCCATTGGGGCTTCAGCGAACCCGACGACCAACGTAACACCCATTACCCCTGTCACGGGCCCACAAAACATAAGCAATACACACGTAATGAAAATTTTTTCAGAAAACAAACATGCCTCTCGTTTTTTTAAACCAAATAAAATCTCGCAATATAAGGCATAAACGATATCGAAGCTTATATAGCCGCTTGCCAAACACATCGGTAACATAATACATACAAACACACCTACCACGTAGCCGCTTACAAATGCATCTTAGACATATCATACACTCGACACTTGTCTCCTCGCAAAGTCTCTATCATAATCTCTCGAACACCATACAAAGCACTCGGACTGCACGGAAGCTCCGGATGAAATGGAGCTCGCCAATCCAGTTTGAGCGTCTTACGCTAGCATCACCGACTATCCGTGGGTACCGCGTGGCATGAAACGCAGCCCCCGCAAAGCGGGTCGATGCATTTAAATATGCCCGAGTATGTAAGCATAAACGCCCACATCAAACGAGGTCATTACACTAAAGCAGGAAGTACGAAAGTGAAGTCGTAATAACACGACTATCTAAGTACTTACATCCGACACACACACAAATCATGCATACTCATACCGAAACGCATCGTAATCGTCATATGGAATGACGATACCGACGGGATGCTCATCATCGGTGATGCAAACTCATCATCGGAGAAACAAACCTATCACACATCATCACATATCAAATGCGGTCCATAGGACCCGTGAACTCGTAACGTGGTCGCCGCACCCATTCGGCGCTACAACACAACATAACTCCGGAATTTCAAATCTCCGTATCCCCGAACACAACACATCATCACAACACATCATAAGCCATATCACGGCATAACTTCATAAACGGGAACCCGGCCACATGGCGAGGTCTCGGGAACCGTAACACGAGGATAAACTTTAATATCATAGTGCGCACGATCATATATCGTCCGGGATCCGTGAAAGAGGAGGTAACACGAACGCACGAACAGATCGTAAGTGACCACACGCATATCGTACATCATCCACAGACTCCAACCGAATGATCGTAATCTAACCCTTCTTTTTTTTGAAATCCAAAACCATAGTCAAAACAAGTTTTTTTTTCGAATTTAAACGCGGGAACATGTCAAATCGACTTTAGAAACCACAATTATGTATCCAAATCATGGGCATAAAATCCTTATTTCCAACTCGACAAATACATAAATAAATAGTCATAATGAAGAAAATATTAAATTTTCCGAAAAAATCCATAAAGGTAGCATAGAAAGGCCGCGGGCCCCACGGGCGAGTGCGGGCCCCCACGTCGGGAAACCGGAGCTACGAGGGGTAAGGAGAATGATGTCTTATGAACTTACATATTATGTTTTAGAGCGTTTCGAGTCGTATGCAAAAGTTACGGACGTTTGAAGTTTCGGAGTCGTTGGGGGCATATATCTCTTTTTTGAAAACAAAACTCTTTTAAAACCAGAATTCTTTTGGCATGTAACTCTTTTACCGCCTTAGAAATTTAGTCATACCAAAGACGTGAGGATCGTAACTCGACTGCATTAAAGATGCAGTAATAAGAAACATATAAAAATAAACACGCAACACTTCTAAACTCAATCATATCCAAGACATACGGAACGTACCAGGGTAACATAAACAAATACGAATCACAAACCTACTCAAAATTTACGAATGGAGTTCCCCCAAAAAGGCAAAATCATGTCATACCTTAACCCGGTCTAAAAAACATGCCAAAAAAAAAAAGGGGTGCTTCCATCCGGCTTGCTTCCTAAGTAATCCAAAACGTAAGTTCGTTTTTCTAAAAAATCTAAAACAACATCAAAAAGGCTCGAACATTAGTAAAACTTAAAGGATCCAACCCCAAAACCATTGTTTTTTCTCCCAAAAAATTGGGGGCACCCCCCATTATTCACCAAGAAATTCAACTCCCAAATCGTCAACAACAATACCAAAAACCTTTTCCCAAAAACCAAGAAGTAATTTCAAACGCATTCTAACACTAACAAGTCATTTCCACATCTTAAACATTCCAATTATTTAAACTTAACACATATTTTCAAAAACCCCCACAACGATCGCTATTGAATAACAATTAAACCTTTAAACACAAATCAATAACATTTCCCACAATTCCCCAAAATTGTTAAAAAACAATCCAACCAAAACATAAGGAAACCCCAAAAACCCCCCCAAGCCCAAGGAAAATAAACCCAAGAATTTCTTTTTTTCCCAAATTTCATCCATATAACAATTTCACCTTGGGGGAATTTCTTCCCCCCAATTCATGAAACCACTTAAAAAATTTTTTAAAGGTTCTAAATCGGCCCACCAACAATTACAACACCAATTTGGCCTTTTAATCTTTTTACCCTTTGGATTCTTTTTACGACAACAACCAAAACATACCAAATAAAATCAATTGTTTAAAGCTCCAAAAAGAAAAATTGGAACCCTCCCTACACCATTCCATAAGTTTCATTCATTTTTACACTTTAAACCATAAACACAAAACATGTTGTATACAATTAAATCCTATCACACCTACACCCCCAAACCCCCAGGGCCAACCTTAACTTTCACAACTCAACTTTAACATCCATTTTTCTAGTTTAATTCATTTTCACCTCCAAACACCCACAACTATAAAACCCTTTTACATAAAAGGTTCGTCATGCTTACTAAAAATTTTTTCCCACTTTCCCCCCAACATACAACCCTCATGATTTTCCATATTTCCATGCACCATAAACGTTAACCCTCCAAAAAACATGTAAAAAAGGATTAAATCTTCCTTTTTTTTAGCTCCCCCTTTTTTTGAATTTTCGGAAAATTTTTTGGGAATTTTTGGATGAAAAAAAAAAAAGATTTTCCACCAAAAACAACCTTAAAAGGGGGGGCCGCACAACTAAATCTTGGGAAAATCAAATTTCCCAATCGGGAAAAAAGACCTTACCCAAACCGAATTCCCCGGGAAATCCTTTTTCCCGGTGAAGTTTCATTTGTAACGCCCTTATAATTCTCTACCCCGGGCCCCCTTTTATCAAGAAGGGTTTGGGTTTGCTTTTAAAAAACCAGACTCGACGAACTTCATTTTAGGACTTTGAACCACCTTAAAACCCCCCATACTAGAGATAGCGCCTAAAAGTTAACTAAAATCCGCCCCGCTTTTCTAAAATTTTAGGAACTTTTTTTTCTTAATTTGCTCAATCAAAATTTTTGAAATTTCCCCCATTGATATTTATCACTTATTACACTAATAATGGCCTTTTTCCCCGTGTTTAAAATATTTTTTGATTACGATTTACGAGATGAAATTTTACCCTTTTTTCTTCGTTCGTTTTTCCTGGTTTGTGCCTTTAAAAATCTCATTCCCACGAGAGGTACACGCCCAAACTCTTTTCCGAAAACGGGGGGTATAACTCCCCCCTTTTTTAGAACATTCGTTGAATTTCCCCCTTTCGGGGTCTTACAAACACCCGGGGCTTCTTTTACAACTATCACCCCACAATTCATTCCTTCATAATTTCCCTTTCCCCTCTGCACTCGTTAATTTTAACTTTTTTCATTGACATTTCAAGTGGTATTCAAACCCTATCCCTTCTCTTTTTTTTTAAAGAAAATTTTTTGGGGCGAGTTTCCTTTTTTTCCCCAATCTAAAAACCCTTTGGCCGTGAAAATAAAAACCCCAATGGGGAACCTACATATACACTATCATATCATATCCCCAAAATGGGCGTCCCAATATTCTTTAAAAAATTATAAACATCCCCGTTACCCAAACCTAAACGACCCCGTTTACTTTTCTTGTTTTATTTTCCCCCCTTTGGCTTAAACCCTCGTTTTCCCGACCCTTAAACCAATATCTTTCCCAACATCCCTTTTCCCTACCTTTACTTCCCTGCTTTTTCCCGATTTCCCAACATAAATCTTTTTCTTCTCTCCGTTTTTTGGGCAACCCAAAATCGGGGTAAGGAGCCCCTCCCCTTGATTTGGGCTCTAAGCACGATTCGGAGTGAAAGAAAGTTCTAAATGCCCCGTAGCCTCCCGTTTATAAAGGGGCCCGGGAAAAAAAAAAAGGTTTAAAACCGGACACGACTTTCTGGAAAAAACCCCCTGGGTAATTTGCTGCCTCCCCCTTTGTCACACCCAATTCCGGGGGGTTTGGGGGCCCCCGGAAAAAAAATGAGCAAACCCCGGGCCGACTAACGAACACCTCCCCACTTTTTTTCCCAAAACATAGCATACACACGTAATAAAAATTTTTTAAAAAAACAAACATGCCTCTCTTTTTTTTCCCAAACCAAAAAAAATTTCCGAATAAAAGGCATAACTTTTTTTTGGCTTTTATAGCCCCCTCCCAAAAAGGGTAACATAATACATACAAACACAGCACGTGGCCCCGTTTAAAAAAACCCAAAACATATCATACACTCGACACCCCCCCCGCAAAGTCTCTATCATAACTTAAAACACCTACAAAGCCCCTCGACTGGGGAAAACCCCCGGGGGAAAAAGGAGCTCGCCAACCCAAAGGGCATTTTTCCGCTGGCATAAAGACCACCCCGGGTACTGCGGGTTTTTAAACCGGACCCGAAGAAAGGGGATCGGGAAAAATTTTCCGAGCATGTAAAGCAAAACATACATCAAACGAGGTCATAACTAAAGTGGGAAGTACGAAAATGAAGTCGTAATAACAAACTATCTAAGTTTTTTACATGGAAAAATCATGCATCCAAAAATCCCAAACGAAATTCGAAAACCGTCTATGGAATGAGGAACCGATGGGGATCCCTCATCATTCCGGTGATCAAACTCTCATCGGAGAACAAACTCATCACACATCATCACATATCAAATGCTTCCTTGGCCCCGAGGATGAACGTTTCCCCACCCTATCCGGCGCCACCACAAATAACCAAAGATTTCAAATCTCCGTACCCCCAAAAACACAACACTCATCCAACCACCCTAAGCCCAAAAATAACTTCATAAAAGGGGAACCCCCTACGGGGCCCCGGGAAAATAACACGGATAATTCGGAATATATCATAGTGCGCACGATCATATTTTTGGGGGGGACCCCGGAAAGAGGTAAAACGAACGCAGGGAAGGGGAGGGAAATTTTCCACACGCATTGGGACATCATCAGGGACCCCGAATGATCAAAACCAACCCCTTTTTTTTTGAAAACCCAAAACCATAGTCAAAAAAATTTTTTTTCCTTTCGCTCAGAACATGTAAAGGGGGAATTTAAAAACCACAATTATGTATCCAAAATCATGGGCATAAAATCCTTATTTCCAACTCGACAAATACATAAATAAATAGTCATAATAAAAAAATAAAATTTTCCGAAAAATCCAAAAGGGGGAAGAAAGGCCCCCCCAGGGGCGGGTGCCGCCCCCCGTCCGACCCCGACTCGGGGGGGTAGGGGAAATGAGTCTTATGAACTTACATATTATTTTTTGGGGGCTTTTCGAGGTCGTATGCAAAAAAGGGCCCATTTGAAGTTTCAGTCTTTTAGGCTATATCTTTTTTGAAAACAAAACTTTTTTTAAAACCAAATTTTTTTGAAAACGTAACTCTTTTGCAACCTTAGAAATTTAGTCATACAAAAGACGTGAGGATTAATAAAGCATTAAGGGTACGAATAATAAGAAACATATAAAAATCGTTTACGCAACACTTAAACTCAACCATATCCAAGACATAAAAAATTTTACCAGGATCCCCAACACTAACAAATACGAACCCAAAACCTCCAAAAAATTTACGAAGGAGTTACCCCAAGGCACAAATCATGTCATACCTTAATCCGTCTGGACATGCCAAAAAAAAAGAAGGAAAGCTTCACATCCGGCGCCCCAAGCAAATTTCCAAACGAAAAGTTCGTCTTCTAAAATCTACAACAACATCAATAGGCATAAACCCTTGGTAAAATGTTTAAAGGATCCAATCCCAAACCATTGTTTTTTCTAAAAAAATTTGGGGGGCATTTCCCCAATATTTTCCCCAAACCCCGAGAATTCAACCCCCCAAAAATCTTTCCCAACAACAATACCAAAACCTTTTTACAACATCAAGAAGTAATTTCAAACGCATTCTAACACTAACAAGTCATTTCCAATATTCGACAACATTCCTTTTAATTAACTTAACTACATATTTTAACCGCTAAACTCGCATATTCGAATAACAATTCAAACCTTTCAAACACAAATCAATAACTTTTCCCCAAATTCACAAAATTTTAAAAAACCAAACCCAAACCAAAACAAAACAACCCAAAACCCCCCAAGTCCGGAAATATCAACAACGCATTTCTTTTCTTCCAAACCAAAAACCCAATACTAACAATTTCCCCTTGGCGACATTATCTTCCCCCAATTCATGAAACCACATTAAAATTTTTTAAAGGTTCTAAATCAGCCCTTTAAATTACAACCCCAAACTTGGCAAAAAAAGCTCTTAAACCTCATTGGTTTCTTGGACCCCCAAAACATACCAAAAAAATCAATTCCCCAAAAAATTTCCCAAAAAGCCCCAATTCGGCCAAAAAAAACCCTACACCATTCCTAAGTTTCATTCACTTTCTCCATTACCATAACCCCAAACATGGGGATACAATTAAATCACTATCATACCCATACACACAACCACGGCCAACCTTAACTTTCCAACTAAATTTAACATCCTATTTTCATGAGTTTAATTCATTTTCACACTCCACAACACCCCAAACTATAAAAATTACATCACATAAAATTGGTTCGTCACCCCACATCAACAACATAAAACCCAAAACTCCCAACATACAATTAATGATTTTCCATCCATTTCCTGCACCAAACCGTTCAACACCCCATAAAACATGTAAAGAAGGATTAAATCTTCCCCTTTTCTTTTTTTCCCCCCCTTTTCCCCGAATTTTAAAATTTTTTGGGAAGTTTTGGATAAAAAAAATGAGATTTTAACACCTTAAAACAATTTGAAAGGTTTCTTTGTAGCCCAGGATCGGAACTCATACCCCGGCTTTTAATGCGGCTTGGGGGAATTTTTTGAAGGCTGGGTTGGGTTTGAAACTCTATAATTCTCTACCCCGAGTCCTATTAAAATGAACTTTGGTTGCATTACAAACTAGATTTGGGAACTTCTTTTAGGACTTTGAACCCCCTTTAAAAACTCCCTATACTATGAGAAAATCCCCTTCAAAGTTAACAAAAAATCCGCCCCGCGTTTCTCAAATTTTCGCAAATTTTATTTTCTTCAATTTGCTCAACCCCAAAAATTTTTAAAATTCCCCCCAACTGATATTTATCACTTATTACACTAATAAGGGATTTTCCCCGGTTTCAAAAATTTTTTCCGGGAAACACTTACGAATCGAAATTCCCCTTTTTTTTTTTAACGATTTTTAGGCTTGTGCCTTTAAAAACATCTCTTCCCACGAGAGGTACACGTAAAAACTCATGTCAAAACGCGGGTTCCCTTTTGGAAAGGGGGCTTGGAGCGCCATTCCAGGCCCAAAAAAAAAAGGGCTCCCCGCGGACCCCGGTGGGCCCTCGGGGAAAAAGGTTTTCCCGGGGTCACCCCCGGGCCCTCCCCGGGCTTCGCCCATCATACATACCCTTTAAATTTGCTCTAATGTATTTTGGGAACCCCCCTTTGGGGGAACTCTCCCGGTTTTTCCGGGGACTTTGTCGAAAGCCTTCTGGGCCAACAAACACCGGTCCCCCGTTTTTAAAATCCCTACCCCTTTTCCCCCAAACCTCCTCCAAGGGGGAAGGCCGGGGGAAATGGCCCCAAAGATCCCGGGCCGGTTCTCCAAAAATTTAAAACCCAATTTCCCTCCCTGCTTCCACCATTCCCCCCCCAAACTTCCATCGAAATGGCTCAAAAAACCGATCCCCATGGTTGTTGCTTTGGGGGATACCCCCTTGTTTTTATACAAGGGGATCAGGGTGCCCCATCTCCCTCTTGGGCTCCCCGCCGCCCCAAAAATAACGTTCAACAACCGCGTTTTTTCCTGGCCCCCCCTCCCCCCTTTTTAAAAATTCCCGGGTATTTAAATGGGGGCCCGGTCCCCCGCTTATTTTCCCCAAACCCCTCGACCTCTTAACCTTGATCCCCCCCAAAGTTTTCCAAAATCCCCGGGGGCTCTCGAAGCCCAATTCGCCAAAAAACGTTTGGGGGGGGCCCCCTCTTCGTTCGGGATTTTAAGGAAAGAAAAGGGTCCCATCTTCGTCTAAAAGGGGCATCCTCCCCCAAAAATTTCCCCCTCCCTCGTTTTTTGATACATTTCATTTGGGATTGGGTCCCGACCCTTTCCCCCTCTCCCCCCTTTGGGCCCAGCCCAGAGTATAACCCCAATGTTGATTTTTAACGAATTATAGCTTCTCCAATGAGATGGATTTATCTCCTGGGTTTTAAATTTGTAAAAAAAAAAATTTGGGGGAAAAAAAAAACACTATTTGATTCCCGTTACAAACAGAATTCGAACACTGAAAAAGGTTAGTGGCTGAAGAACCTTTTTAAATAAATGATCGGACCATCTTTTATGCCCATGGGTTTTTCCGTGTTTTTAAGGGAAATTTTAAATTAACAGTGATAACAAAAAAGCACTGAGCATAACTATGATGATAAAATTATAAAATCTCTCATTTTACATTAACTAGCTTAACTGGAAAAAATTCAATAGTAGGCCGGTCAAATTTTTTTAAATGCTGGGTTTTTCTTTTCAAATGATTGGTATTCACGTTGTGGGGTTCAAGGGGATTTTTTGGGGTTTTTTTGTTGGTTGGTATTCAACTGAGGGAAGGGAAAACCCTTTCTTAGCCTGTTCATGTTCTAAAAATGACAGTGTTGCTAATTTGTGCTTCCAACGTAGTTGAAAAATAACCATGGCTTATAAATACTCAAAGTAGTCGAAAAATAATAAAATTTAGAAAATTTTTCCGGGGTTTGAACTTTGAATTGCTGAAAGTGAAACTCAAGGCAGTGTTGTGGACTTTGAAAATTTTTACAAGTGAAATTCTAGGATAGGCCGGGGTTCAAAACTTGTACAAGAAAACATTTCAGTGAAACTCCCAAAACGCTGTCCCAAAAAAATTCGGAAGTTATACGAATAGAACCCCGGACAGCTGGAACAAATTTCAGGGAAAAATTTTCCCTAATCTTGCCACGGCAATTTGTTTATATTCTCGAAAACGAGTATAAGAAGAAACAAGAAGAAAAATTACAACAAGCACACGAAATCTAGATGCCCTTTTTTTGTTGTGCCTATCTTTAATTACTTTACAAATGTTAGTTATATTAGAACAAATGAGAAAGATAAGAAATTTGTAGATAAGAAAATTTGGGAAACCGCAAAAATATTTTCCATTGGTAATAAATGCTTATTCATTAAGCGGAGAAAATCTCATTTCAAAAGCATAAAACATAAATATTAGATAGCCTGCAAAACGGACTAAGAAGGTCACTTATCCACAACTTCCATAATTAAATATTGAATTAAATACCGTTCGATAGGTAAACCACCAACCCTGGGGATTGTGAAAATCGATGAAGAAATTGCACTTTTCCCCTTTAAAAAGGGGTAGTCTTTAATATTTTTTTCAAAAACAACTTATG
>NW_026714774.1:0-17405 GCF_029784015.1 Lycium ferocissimum | reverse complement strand
CTCATATATATTGGTATATAAAACCCCCCGGTTTTTGTATGTATTTATTCGGGGGTACGGCGGGGCCTGTCCCGTCATATGATTCCGTACGTACGTTTTTAGAGGTTTATGGACATGGTTGTGGGTTAGGGTCATGTTTGTACGGATGCATGCGTGTATGTTGTGTTTGGGCGATCCCATTCGCCGCGGCGGCCGATCCGCATATGTATATGAGTTGTGTTGTTGGCCTGTGTGTGGCCTTTGTTGGCATTTTCTGCGTGCGGGGTTATTACGGACCGGTCGAAGTAATAAAGAAAACTCTGCCGAAATTTTCTGGTAATTATCTAAATTTGAAATATAGCCTTGTCGGCCCCGGTTGGATACTTGGGTGTGTTTGATATAATTTGAGAGAGCGTTCGATAGATGCGTTTGGGTGCCCAGATCGGGCACTAGTCACGGCCTACGGGGTTGGGTCGTGACAGTGTGTCACGACCGAGCTACGGGCCGCGACGGGTATCAGGGCTAACCACCGAACACCGCTCCTTTTCAACATCTGCTATTATTCATACTATATGCTCGCCCAGTCATAAAAGCTGTCATTTTAAAATACATTGGCTTTTATAAACACGTAAGCCCTTGGTATCAAAATAATATATATATGCATATACAAGCCGCGGGACAGGACTACCTGTATTTGCATATCTACGAGCCTCTCTTGAAATACTAGACATCTGGACGAGACGGGACCCGTCGTACCCAAAATAGGAATATACGAACATATGTACCCAGAAAAATAGCACCTCACGGAGTATGGAAGTGCTCTCGAATCGGCCGCTAGCTCATGGATACATGCTCACCTCCCCCAATACACGTAGGCATGAACACGAGCGTCGAAGAAAGGACGTCGGTACGAATATTATCTTGATATGTGAAGCATAAACAACAATGGAGCGTGGCAATGAGGAGGCATAAAATATGGGCGATGTGTTGAATCATAAGAAAGATTATATATATGCTTACTTACTCTCAAACTTATCATCATCACATCATATGTACGTACTCTTATATGCTGCCCGACCATATAGGTGCGGTGTAATAATCAGTAACAATAACATCATCCTTGGCACCGCGTCCGGCATCTATGCGTCCAGGATATTATCTCATGCCGCCCACTAGTGGTGTCTGCCCATGCCATTTGGCCATGGTGTGTATAGCTGCCCGCTTTGGCGGTGACTGCCCGGCCTTATAGGCGCGGTGTGATATCATCATACATTCATTACATCATACTTATCATACATGCTTATCAAGATTATGCCTTCCATAACATACTTATTATAATATGTCTTTCATGACATGCTTATCATAATGCTTCATAGTATGCTTATCATCATATACTTATCATAATGCTTCGCGGGACTCACAGATGTCATGCTCTATCGGGGTGACGTAAGGTCGTGGACCCCCGATGTCACTATGGAACATTCATACGTATTACGCCTCACCTCGAAGGGACAAGCATGAGGTGAGTGGACATAGTGATCAATACCATTTGATTATATATATATAGAATCATTAGCTTCTTAGGAGCATCATGTAAGTAGGCTATGACATTTCTAGACTTTAGTTTGCTATCATAGTCATCGTATGTCTTATCTCGTATAGCTATTCATGAATGAGGATCTTTACTTTCTTAGAGATAGGAACATTCATAGTAAAAAGGGAAATTCATGTCATATGACTCATACCTTGGGAAGAAAGGACTAGCCTCACTTTCCTTTGCCGCTTTACTATTCTATTGCTCGCTTGTGCTCCTTAAATGCGCTCGTATACCTTCAATGGAATTCGTATCGACATTAGCTATATAATCGGGAAAACATGTTTTCTAAGCTATAGAAATTTGGGCAGCATGTCCTTTGTTTATACTACTTTCCGCCATACCTTATCAACTCCCAACATTCATAATAATCATCACATATCGCTAACAACAATCGTCATTCATTCATACGATTCGCATTTCATAATTCACCTCAATTTCCCATAATTATGACTAAAAATCCATCGTCGCATTCTTTCGTATCCAATACTCATTTCATGTTCTATAGGTCATTTATAACACATTTATATCCTCAACATATTCATTTCCATGATTCAATTCACTACTAATCACTGAATGACAATATTCATCCATTTAATGACCCATTGTGGTGCTTTTCTATAATCCATGAATCTCAACCTAACAATACTTCAATTAGCATGTAAGGGTCATGAAACTTACCTTAAACAATAGAGGAACAAGCTTGGAGTGGTGATTCACCCTTAGCATCTCTCCTTGGATTTCTTGACTTGGATGACTTTTAATGGGTTTCCTTCACTTGATTCTCTTGCTTTCTTGTTGTTGATCTTAGATTTCTATGGTTTTCTCATGGATGAATTGCTTGGAACACTTTAGAGGCTTCTTGTGTTGTGGGGAGATGAAGGGGAAATGAAAAATGAAATGAAGAATGGTCCCTTATATAAAATGGAATTCAGTCCCGACGGAATTATACGGACCAACATACGGTCCGTATAAAACATACTGACCGTATGTTGGACCGTATAATTGGTCCAGAGCCTCATGCCATTCTGGGTCAAATCTACGGCTGGACATACGGCCAGTAGATTTTATACGGCCAGTATGTCTGGCCGTATGTTTGCCCAGTTCTTCGAGTTTTGTTTCGTCGACTCGTTTGATCTCCGATCCTTATGGAACCTTCTTAACACTTGTTCAACACTTCAATATCATTCGAAGGGACGTTATAACTCTTTCTTGGGACATCATTAGGACATCATTAACTCAATGCTCATAATTCTCGTCCGATACACTAACTTAAGTCTGCTTCTTTAACAACTTTCTTTCCTCAAGTCTAATGCCTTTGAAATCTTAATTAGCATCATCACATACTAGTTCTTACTTGTCCAAACCTCATGTACATCGCACCCCTCGTTAGTCTATTCCTTGTGTACGCTTAAGGGGAAATTTTCAAGGTGTAACAGAGTGGCTTAGGACCACATCTATTTAAGGATTGTTTGACAGCTTCTCTACAAGACGGGATGGACATTTCCCGTATCCAAGCCCATGCCCAAAATTTGGAAGGGCAGCAGCCTCCGCAGAGGGGTGATCGTGACGTTGATAGAGGGCAAGGTAAACGGGCAAGATCTATGGGCGCAGGAGGTGATGGGGTGGATCCAGGCAGACATATTCTGGGCACTCAGGTCAGTCAGTGACGAGTGCACCTCCGCGGTTTACAGGCAGGAGATCTGATCGTTCCTATCGATCCCGACATTGTGGTCGAGTTCGAGAACCCCGTGTTCCCGGGCTTTGGGAGATTACGGTCGGGGAGACCACCGCCCCCGATGCGAAAATGGCAGAAAATTGCACTCGGGGCCGTCGCCGGGCACCAATGCATGTTGGCACAATTGTGGGCGGTGTAGGACATTTAATGCGAGGCCGTCCCTCGAGGTATGGCGAGGTGGGGCTCGGCCCACAGGTCCGCAGCAGTTCTTCTTCCGTACGCCCAACGGGGCAAACTCCCCGGTGACTTCATTAGGCCGAGGGGGAGCATCACGTCGCCACCCACCCCGATTATATGCTTTAGCCGGACGGCAGGATCTCGAGTCGTCCCCAGATGTGGTTACAGGTATATTGTCTGTATTCTCTCATGATGTATATGCATTGATAGATCCCGGGTCTACGCTATCTTATGTCACTCCATATGTTGCTAATCGTATTGGGGTGAAGCCTGAGCCGATTAAACCTTTTGAGGTATCTACTCCGTTGGTGATCCCGTGATAGCGAAACAAGTGTATAAAGATTGCATAATTGTCTTATGCGGTCGCCAAACCAAGGCCGATCTAGTAGAGCTTGAAATGATAGATTTTGATGTAATTATGGGTATGGATTGGTTGGCCTCGTGTTATGCTAATGTTGATTGCCGAATGAAGTTAGTTCGATTCCAATTTTCGGGAGAACCCGTGCTAGAATGGAAAGGTAATACGGCAACTCCGAGAGGTAGGTTTATTTCCTACCTTAAGGCGAGAAAAATGATAGCTAAAGGCTATATCTACCATCTAGTCCGAGTGCACGACATAGAAGCAAAGTCCCCAACTCTCCAATCTGTTCCGTGGTAAATGAGTTTCGGACGTATTCCCGCATGAGCTCCCAGTGCCTTCCTCCAGAAAGGGAAATTGAGTTCACTATTGATGTGCTGCCGGACACCGAACCTATCTCTATCCCTCCTTATCGAATGGCTCCGGCGGAACTGAAAGAATTAAAGGCCCAGTTGAAGGATTTGCTCGAGAAGGGGTTTATTAGACCCAGCTCCTCTCCGTGGGGAGCACCAGTTTTATTTGTGAAAAAGAAAGATGGCTCCCTACGAATGTGTATTGATTATAGACAAATTAATAAGGTGACAATAAAGAATAAATATCCTCTTCCCGAGATTGACGATTTATTTGATCGGCTACGGGGTGCCAAGTGGTTTTCAAAAATAGACTCCGAGATCCGGTTATCATCAAGTTAGAGTCGAGAAGAATACATTCCCAAGACAAAGATTCCGAACGAGATATGGTCATTATGAATTCGAGTGATGTCATTCGGGTTAACGAATGCCCCCAAGTTTATGAATCTAATGAACAATGTATTCAGCTCTTCTAGATCTATTTGTGATAGTATTCATCGATGATATTTTGGTGTATTCTCGCACGGAGTCGTAACATACGTATCATCTACGTATTGTCCTTGGCATTCTTCGAGCTCGAGAACCGTATGCTAAATTTTCAAAGTGCGAGTTACGGCTAAACTCGGTGACATTTCTGGGGCATGTGATTTCACATGATGGCATTAGAGTCGACACTCGAAGATTGAAGCAAGTAAAGACTTGGCAAGACCTACGACACCTACGTGTTCAGCTTTCCTGGGTTTGGCAGTTATTATAGAAGATCGAGAGGGCTTTTCTTCTATTTCGGCCCCATTGACGAAGTTAACCCGGAAGTCGCCAAATTCCGGTGGAATGACGCTTGTGAGCGCGAACTTTCCAAGAGTTGAAAAACAAAGTTGACCTCGGCCCCGCCTTGACACTCCCCGAAGGACCGGATGGCTATGTGGTATATTGCGACGCTTCGGGTGTCGGCTGGATGTGTGTTAATGCAACATGGAAGAGTCATTGCTTATGCTTCAAGACCGCGAAAACATGAAAAGAACTACCCAACCCATGATCTCGAATTGACGCATAACTGTTCATGCGTTGAAAATGTGGAGACATTACTTGTATGGTGTACATGTCGATATCTATACGGATCATAAGAGTCTTCAATATATTTTCAAACGAATGAGCTGAACACTGCGCGACAGGCGGTGGTTAGAATTATTGAAGGATTATGATGCTAATATTTTATACCACCCGAAAAAGCTAATGTAGTCACCGACACACTTAGTCGCCGTTCAATAGGCGACTCATGTGAAGTTCCCCCAGAGAGAAGGAGCTGATTCATGAACTCCACCAGTTGGCAAATCTGGGAGTGCGTATAATTGACTCAGGTGATGCAGGAATTAGTGTTAATGATCCTACAGCTTCATCCTTGAATATGGAGATAAAGGAGCGACAATGCGAGGATCCCAAACTCGGAATATTATAAAGGTGTGAAATTTCCAAGAGAAAGGTCACCATTTGAAGTCTCGGCGGATGGGGTTCTTAGATATCAAGGCGGTATGTGTGCCGAATGTGGCGGAATTAATCGTCGAGTCCTAGAAGAAGCTCGCTACTCGGTACTCCATTCATCCAGAACAACAAAAATGTACCATGATCTTAAAATGATGTCTTTGGTGGGACAACATGAAAGAGACATAGCGAGAATTTGTGGCCCAATGTCCAAATTGCCAACAAGTAAAGGTAGAACACCGAAGCCGGGGGGATTATTGCAAGCGATGGAAATTCCTACATGGAAATGGGAAGTGATCAATATGGATTTCGTTGTAGACTGCCTCGTTCCCGAAGTAAGTATGATTACGTGCGGTGATCGTGGATAGATTGACAAAGGCAGCTCATTTTCTCCCAGTCAGAACTACATATTCGGCGGAGGATTATGCAAGGTTATATCTTAAGGAGATTGTGAGACTTCTCAGAAAAGCCTCCGTGAACTCATCCCACACAGCAGGAGGGGCTCCTCTACCCCTAGATAATTCCCAGGACTCGTACCAGTTGGCCGCGACTTCATGCAATCTATATGAGGCCAACTCAACTGACTCCGTCGGAGAGGCCTTAATCAGCCGTAAGGTGCGCTGCATCTCCCTAAGAAACTCCTGGGGGTCTTCTTCAGGCTTTGTCCCGAAGAACTCCGGAGGGTTACAGGTCAAAAACTCACGGGCCCTCGAGCTGCCTACCCCATGTACCTGATCACCGCCTGACTCACGTCGTTGCTCCTGACCTGCCACCCATCTGACCAATAACTGCACCGCCTCTCGCATAACTCTATCCTCCGCCCCCGGGCCGTGGGGCTAGAGGCTCGGTGCCGGGCTCTAGGAACCGGCGGTGAAGCCGCCTACGGTCCGGCGACCGGCACGCTCTAATCCCCTCTCGACACGGCGGCGTCGGGGCCGGGCCGTCGGAGGCACCGTCTCGGCTCGGGGCCGGGTACGGGCCCTAGTGACTCTGCGGGCCTGACTAGTCCCGCCAGGTGCTGTGGACTTGCCCTTCTGGGCTGCCGTTGCTTTTCTCGGAGGCATAACTGAAAATATAACAATTTCGTCAGAAAGAAGTCATCCTAATAACACGGCTCTACCGCACGATCTAAGATCAGAAAGGAAGGCAGTATCCTAAATGTCCTGTAGCCTCCTGTTTATAGATGTGGTGCACAACACACCGATAAACAAAAGACTCTACTAGACACGGTCCGTGGACATTCCGAGAGGACTACCGCTACGATACCACTTTTTTGTCACGACCCAACCCCGTAGGCCGTGACTAATGTCCGAGTTGGACACTCGTACGCACCTAACGCTCAGAATTGGCATATTATCACGCATAATTAAACATAATCACATATGGTCTCCAATTATCGCAAAATAGCAAACATATGTCATAACGTACGAATCTCATAATATGCACAAAGGCAAGCCGATCTAGGCGCCACGGCGGGTGGACCGCCTTAAACACATAACACACACACATAGTCAGTACGTACGTGCATGTAACTGTACCACGTACATGTCCACGTACCTCTAAACGAGTAAGAAAATCATATGACGGGACGGGGCCCGTCGTACCCCCCGAATAAATATGTACATATGCATCGAAAAGTATATATACCAAATATGGGCTCCGGACGAAGGAGCGCTCTCAAAACGTGCAGAGTAGATGCCCTAGGCGGGTGGATCCTCAAACGGCGTCGGTACCTGCGGGCATGAAACGCAGCCCCCCGAAGAAAGGGGGTCAGTACGGAATAGGTACCGAGTATGTAAAGCAGGAATACAGAATCATGATTGTTATATCCCGCCTTTTTGCATAAGCGGAAAATTCGAAATAATTGTAATTTATGAGAAAGGAGGCCATGTTTGAATTTTTCTTGGTAGGTGTATGCCGGTTATGGAAACTTGGATGCTAGAATGTTGGAGAAGGCCTAAGGGCAAAATTGGAATTTTGGAAATTTGTTTCGGAAACTATAAAACAAGATTTTAGTCAATTGGGCTCCAAGAAATAAAATGAAAATGGAAGCCCAAGGAGGGAGGCCCAACCGGCCATGGTCCATAAGTAGCCAAGCCCATGGATTAATTATGCATGTGATGATCATGTGCTTGCTTACATAAGAAGCCTAATCATCTAGAGAATTCAAGAAAAATCAAAAGAAAAGAAGAGAAAAAAAGAAGAAGGCCATTCGGCCATAAGAGAAAGAAGAGAAAGAAAATTTTTGCCTTCCAAATCTTGATCCAAAAATTATTGTTTTGTGATAATCCTACTAACTTGAGGGTGCTCTACAACTTGGTGTAATTATTTTGGAAAAAGGAGCACTTGTTTCTTCAAGTGGACAACTTGATTAAGTGAAGAAACTTGAAGAGGAAGGTAAGAATTCATCTCTTATAATTATGTTTTGAAGGTTTGTTCGTGTTGTAGTATGTGTAAATGAGTAGAATATATAATAATATGGAAGTTTGCATGGTGGAAATACATGGGTGCATGTGGCCGAACCTATATTGTGGGATGATGTTGAATTTTGTGTTGTATTTTAGTTGTGATTGTTGTGAAATTTATGTTGGAAATGAAAGTTGAATGAATTAGTGAAAGTTGGAAAATATGAAGGTGGGCCGTGAGGGTATGGGACATGGAAAATGGAAATGAATTAATTTTTGTTTGTTATGTTAATTGTGTCATTAAGGCTTTATGAAGTAAATGGAAGAACAATGGTTTAAGTTAACATGGAGAATTGGTTGTTAAGTTGTTGTCGGAAAGTATGTGATTCTATTATAGTTTATGTAATTATGGAAATGAAATTGTAAGATGTAAATCATGATGGTGGTTAATGGAATCGAAAGGTAAAAATATGTTATGGAAGTTTATGTTGAAAGTTGGAAGTTTGAACGAATTATGGTTGCGGTGGAAGATTTGTATAATTTGTGAAATAATGTGAAATGTTCTTGAATTGTATTTGATGGTCTTGAATGAGTAGATGAGTATGAAAATATTGGTATTAGCTTGAGAATGTGAAGTTAGTTTGGAAGTTGTTGCTTTATGAAGAAAGAAGACTAACTATGTTAGTAAGCGATTTTACTTGATTATTGTTGTTGTTGGTGTTGTTGTTGGTTATTTTGAGCCGAGTTAATTCTCGGGGTGTCATATTTATAGGGGGAAGTGCTTTGCCGAAATTTCGGTAGCCAAGTATAAACCAAAGTTGAAATGTTAACCTTCATGAATAGTAACTGGTAAGAGTGACCATTTGCAGATTTCGACGAAATTGAAGTGAAACCAAGCGAGCATAAGGCGTAATTGAGGTATGTAAAGCCTTGCCCTTTATTCTTTGGCATGTTCTGAGTCCAACAGGCTTGAAAGCGAGCCTCAATTGTACTTCGCTTCCCGGAATCCAAGATTGAAAATAGCGCCAAATCGTTCAAAGAAGATTGAACCTGTTTCTTCACAAATCGTCGCCAAAATGAATTATATGTACGAAACCTTCCCAATGGACCTGGATTGTCCCAAATGCTTTTAAGTGACCGCTATAAAGTCTATGATCCACAATTTATGCCCGCCGCCTCGAATTGACCCGAGGTGGGCCCATAGAATCCGAGACCTCTTATTATGATCTTAATTAATTTATTCCTATACTATGTTTAGAGGAATCTTTTGATGATTGTACCGTTGTCGAACAATGATTATGATGAGGTTATGATATGTCTTGACATGAGTTATGATTCTAAAAGTATGATCTGAAGTAAGCAATCGTGCCATCCCCACAAAGGGCATACATATATCTATACGAGTATCGTCCGATTTCCTTGAAATGATATGTCGTTTGTATTGTTCCGTTTGCTTAAGAACGATCATTCGAATCTTTTTGTAAGCCCCATGATATATTTGCTACGTACGAATAGTCTCAAAACTCGATTTGACATAATCCGTTATGGCATCCGAAAGGTACGTATTATGACTATTTACGTGATTTGTCTGTTGAGTCTGGACTTATATGCATATGTTTCTGCACTACTCTGTTCGTGCAAGCTATGATATGTCTTTTCACTGAGCCCGGGCCAGGACATGTTCTCGTGCGCACCTCTCTCGCATTATTCACCGAGTCCCTCGTACTTGCGGGCCGGACACGTTATTTGTATATGATTGTGATATGATGATATGGGGATGGTGGCCAGGACGGCATATGATTATTCACCGAGACCCGTGGTAGAGGGCCGGACACGTTATGTATACATGATATATGATTTGACGGATGTGATTCCATATTACCGAGTCCCTTAATAAGGGCGGATATCGTCATCTACACATATGGTACATGATTCCGTTATGCATGACTTTACTTACCGAGTCCCTTATCCGAGGGCCGGGACACGATACATGTTCGCATGATATTATATGATCTGATATGCATTATGTCTTCCCGAGGTCTCGGACACGGTGTTACTTTTTGTATTTCAGATTCTAATTACAGACTCCGTCTCGTTATGCTTCGTACTCCTGTCTTTGATCATGGTTATACTTGTTACCTTTACGCTTTACATACTCGGTACATCTTCGTACTGACCCCCTTGCTTCTCGGGGGCTGTGTTACATGCCCACAGGTACGGACGCACCGCGTGACACGCCACCGGTTTAGGATATCAGTCTGCTGTTTGGAGAGCTCCTTTTGATCCGGAGCTGACACTTTTGGTATATATTTTCTGTTGTATGTATGTTCTGTATATATGACTACTTGGGTACGGCGGGGCCCTGTCCCGTCTTCTGATTCTGTTCAGATGTTAGGTCCGAGACATGACCGTAAGGTCGTGAGTTGTCACCGTCCGAGTAGGTATGTGCGATATGTGACTTTGTCTGATATAATGGCCCTAACGGCTTCGTACGATGTTTCGCATGTGTATATGTATGCACCTTGTTGGATTTATGTATGTTTAAACGATGCGTCGGACCTTGTATCCGTATGGATTTATGTATGTTTAAATATGCGAAATAGCCCTAGCAATTTGGTATATATATGTATGTTTGTGCGACGCGCCTTATATACTGTATAGAGATTTGTGTATGTTAAGCGGATTGGCTATTTAGTATGTCGGATACGTAATCGGTAGGTACGTAGGTGTCCAAGTAGGACACCGATTCTGACCCACGGGGTTGGGTCGTACAAATATGATCTCTTGGACCAAATATACGGTCCAACATACGGTCAGTAGATTTTATACGGACCGTATGTTGGTCCGTATATTCCAATCGGGACTAAAGTTGATTTTATATAAGGGACCTCTCTTCCAATTCATTTCATTTCATCTCCTACCTCCACACTTCAAGAAAGCTCTAGAACACACTCCAAACATTTCATCCATGAGAAAACCATAGGAATCCAGATCATAGGCAAATAAATCAAAGGAATCAAGTGAAGGAAACCCATTAAAGGTCATCCAAATCAAGAAAACCCAAGAGAGATGAAATAGGGTTTGGTGGAAAAGTGCAATATCATCAAAGCTTGTTCCTTTATTATTTAAGGTAAGTTTCATGACCTTTACATGTTGTTTGAAGTATTTATAGGTTGAAACACATGGATTGTAGAAGAGTACAACAAATGGGTCATCAAATGTGTGAATAGTATTGCTAGCATGTGGTAGTTGAATTGAATCATGGAAATGTATATGTTGATGTTATAAATACCTTACAAATGATGTTTAGAACATGAAATAAGTGTTGGATGTGAAAGAATGCGACGATGGACTTTAGTCATAATTATGGAAAATTGAAGTGAAAATACGAAATACGAATCATGAATGAATGACGATTGTTGTTAGGGGATATCATGATGGTTATTATGAATGTTGGGAGTTGATACGGATTATGGCGGAAAGTAGTATAAATGAAGGAAATGATGCCCAATTTTCTATAGCCTTAGTAAGCACGCTCTCATGATTGATTGTCAACTAATGTTGATACGAATCCCATTGAAGGTATTAACGAGTGCAATAAAAGAGGACGAACAAGCAATGAAGTAGCTAAACGACTAAGGTATGTAAGGCCCAACCCTTCTTTCTAAGGCATGTAAGGCCCAACCCTTCTTTCTAAGGCATGACTCTATGGTATGAATCCTCCTATCTTTCCATGACATCTCTACATATGTATGTATCGGAATGATGAGTCTATGTTGTCAAGAGCTCTCGTGTGATGAAGTTAAGAGGTATGTTGGGAATATGATGATGATCCCAATTCTAGAGATCCTAAAACTTATGGCACAAAGATTACTACAAGTTAATGACCTTCATACGATCCTTTACTAATACTCATTATTGCTAGTACCTACTTTATGATGTTCATCTCTTTCCTTGCAAAACATGATTTTATCCTTCTACAATTTCCTAAATTTCGGAGAACTAAGAGCCCATGTTAATAAATAACCATACGAGAGAAAGATGAGGGATATATTATGAGTACGATAGTAATAGCGGCAGCCTATGACTATAAGGAGCTATATGAATAAGATAAAGAAGAGAGATAAGACACGGGCACGATAATTAACGATGATAAGTTAAGCCTAAAGAATCCTAGAGTAAGAAATGACGCCATGAAGTAAATGATTCTAAGTAAGATTCCATTGGTTCTTTTCTTGTGAACACTCACCTTAAAATTCTAGTCCCTTCAAGGTGAGATATGATGATCTGATTACTCCATAACGTAATCGGGGTTCACGGACCTTACATCACTTTGACATGACTATAAATGCCTACGAGTCCCAATATATATACACATTGTGATGATATATGCATGTACTTATGTATGTTGATGCTAGCCTACAATGTACCTATAAAACGTATGGTGGTGAGTATATGGTATGCATTTATATATATATATATATATATATATATATATATATATATATATATATATTTATATATGCTTTGATGATGTTAAATTAAGATAAAACCACGACATGTCTATGAAATGTATAGTAACGATAAACATATGTTACGTATGATGACAACCGCATAGTATGTATGATAATGAGATTATGATATGACCACACCGGTGGGTGCGTGCACAGGACACCCGTACCGAGAAAAGGGCGGATGTGCTGGATATAATTCCACCGTACCGAAAAAGGGCGGTTGGCTTGATATAATTCCACTTGCGTACCGAGAAAAGGGCGGACATGATCACCAACGAGGGCGGCACACGATGGGTACCACGACGTGAACTAATGATGGAAATGTATGTATGACATGGGAAAGCATGTATGCTATGATGGCATATATATGTGATATGGAACGCATGTATGATATTATGAGGCCTATACGGTATGATAGCTTATGTGATATGCTACGTGAAATATATATATACAACGTGTATCCGGTCGAAGGTTATGTCCTCGTCTGTGCCATTATGACCTCTCTATTGTATTTATTTCATTCATGCCTTATATACTCGGTACAATATTCAGTGACGTCCTTTCTTTCGAACGCCGTATTCACGCCTACGAGGTAAGACGGGGAGACGGTGCGGATCCACTAGGGGCTATCGGATTGCGAAGCCCTCCTTTATTCCGGAGGTGCTATTTTTGAGACGTTATTTTGTGTATATATATTTTGGGCATGACGGGGTCCTGTCCCGTCCTTATGTCTAGGACTCCAGTAGAGGCTCGTAGATACGCAGTGTGGGTAGTATGGTCCCATAGTCTTCTTGTATATATATATATATATATATATATATATATATTTTGATAGCCGAAGGGCTTATGTTTACAAAAAAAAAATGTTTCAAATGTTAATAGTTTTCCATGATTATGAGCATATAGAATGGATGGGATCGATAAGTAGCAAGATGAGCGGTGTTCGTGGTTAACCGGATACCGTCATGGCCCGTAGTTCAGGTCGTGACAAAAGTGGTATCGGAAGCGATTCCCTAGGAAGTGTCTACGAGCCGTGTCTAGTAGAGTCTTGTTTATGGTGTGTTGCGCACGCTCAATAAACAAGAGGCTACGGGCATTTAGAAAAATGACCATCCTTCTTCTTATGAGATCGTGCGATAGAACTAAGTTCTCTAAGATTTTCCCCCTCTAATGGTGCGTTTATGATTTCGGTAAAGTCGATGAAAGGAAAAGCTACCGCCCGAATGGCAAAGCAGTGATTGCAGAAGGGCTGGAACAAGGGCCATCTTTTATAGCCCGTACTTCGTGTGATCGGATATTGCGGGACAATGGTGAGAAGTTAAAGATAAGACTATGTTCTAAAAAATTTTAATGTACGAGTTGCTAGGAATATTATCTATGGACATTGGTATTATGGAAATATTGAGAAAGGCTAAGGGCAAGAAGAGAAATTAAGCAAAATGGACCGTGAAAATAATGCGGAAGGCTAGGGCAAAATGGTAATTTCACAAGGTGCTCAAGAAGGTTCTTGGAGGGGCCAAAGTGCTCAAGAAAAATTCTTGCAAGGGGGCCATTGTGGCCGTGCAATATGTGTGTGTGTGTGTGGCTATGTGGGCCCCACTCTTTTATGGCCATGTGATGAATAAATATGGATCAAGCTTACAAAAGAAGAAAGTTGGTCATCTTTGTTCATTTTTAAGAAAATTCAAGAAAATGGAAGAAAAGTCTAGAAAAGAAGGAAGGGGGACAAGTGACTAAACTTGAAGGACTTAATTATAAATATGTAAAGGTGGTGGAAGACATGCTTATATATATATATATATGACTTATTATTCATAATTCTCATGAGTTCTAGAGAATTTGGAGAGAAAAGAAAGAAAAAAGAAAAAAAAAAAGAGGAAGAAGAGAGGCATAGGGTTCGGCCATGGCTCCAAAAAATGGGAGCCATGGAAAATGACCAAAATAAATTATTTTCTTTAGTATTCCTACTAGAATTTAAGGTCCTCTTTAACATGGTATAAGTATTGGAGCAAGAAACCCCCTGCTGTTGCAAGTTCATGATCATAGTCAAAACGAGAAGTTGAAGGAAAAGGTAAGAACTAATCCTCTTTTATATGTTATGGATAGTTATGTATGTTGAAGTATGGAAAGTGAATGAAATTCATGTGTTGTAGAGGTGAATGTGTGTGGCCGTGTATATGCATGGTTGAGCCGTGTGTGTATGTGTTGTGTTGTGTGAAAGATTGAGTTCATTTCATGTAATGTGTTGCTTGTTGTGGTAATGAATAGAAAACATGGAAAAATTCATGGAAAATATGGATGTTGTAGTGTTGGCCGAATGGAGTAATTGTTGTATAGAGATGGATGAAAATGCATGAAGACATGTAAGGAATGATTATGGTCAAAATAGGTGTTTTGGTAAGTTAGTGTAAATTAAGGTAATTTGATATTCTAGTTGTTGTCATTGTGGATTATGTGGTGTTGAATGAAAGTTGTTGTCGAAGTTAATGCGTGCAAATGATTATGAAATACATGGTTGTTGTTGAAGTTGAAGGTTTCGGATATAGTAGTAGGTAGATTGAGTTGTTGGGAGATTATGTGAATTGAATTGAATTGAATTGAATTGAATTGAATATAAGTGGAATGTTGTTAGTAAGATTGTTGGCATTGTTGTTGGTTTGGCCGAGTTGAATTCTCGGATTGTTGTTAATGGATGAAATGGGCCGAGCCATATTCTCGGGACGGTGTATTTACAGGGGAGATCTTTCGAAATTTCCATGAACATAGAGTGAATTTATTTGAAAAATCAAGACAAGTGTGCTTAGTAATAAATCTAATGGTTGCATCAATTTTCTTGAATGTAGAATAGCTGTAGTGAGCTTGGACAATTAAGCGTAGCTAGTTGGCCGTGAGACAGGTATGTTAAGGCTCGTCCCTTTTCTTTCTATAGCATGAATCATACGTTGCGATTTTATAAATGCTCCCATAACATCCTTATTTTCAAAAAGTTAGAAGTTATAATTTCAAAGTATGATTTCCTTCCTAAAAGTTATGAATGTTTTCCAAAATATCCATTTTTCTCCAAAATCCAAGTTTTACGATTGTTGAAAGTTTTTATGACCAAAATAACGACTATGATTTTATGATGACAATGATGATGCTAGAAATGAGAAAACGACTAGATCAATATGCCAAGGATATGTTCTGTACCATGAATACGACGATATGAAATGTTAAGCTAATTTTATGGATAATGATTATTTAAAGGTTTCAAAGTATATGAAATGAGATGCCATGACCCTGTTTTATGTTTTCCCGTGATGTTATCCTTGATTGATAGTCTCGCCTTATAATTGTCCCTACAAGATGAGACACGACGCCCATGGCTATCCCATAACATCATCGGAGGCCACCGACCTTACGTCACTCCGATAGATACATGACTTTCCTTGGGCTCTCATGCATGCTTTATTTTTACATATGATTTATTTTAAGACACCGTGCCGCCCGACGGGCGGCCGAGCAGCCACACCACTGCAGTGGGCAGATTACACCCCGGACGCGGGAGGCCTGGACGCGGGCTTATACACCGTTCCTATATGAACGGGCAGATACACACCGATCCTATGTGATCGGAGCGCTTTTACGTATATTTACATGTTTTTTTTTAAAGCTAGCACAGTATGGCATCCGCCCAGGGGCACTCGGATGACGATTACTCCCCCTTTATTCCATGGTTTGCTCGAAGCGTTACACCGTACCTATATGGCCGGGCGGTAGTCCACGTACCTATATGGTCGGAAGAGTCCACCGCACCTATATGGTCGGCTATACACCGCACCTACACGGTCGAGGGCGCCGCCTTACCGCGTATCTATATAGTACTCTAAAAGGCAGTTAACGGGCACAATATCTATCATGACAGACAAACGGAAAGTTACAAAGTTATACCACTCTCTTATGTTGTGTTTTATGTTCTCTATCATGGTTTCGTGATATTACTCATGCCTTACATCACCCGTTACAAATGTACCTCGGCATCGACGTCTCTTTTGTGGGCGCCGTTTCATGCCGCGCAGTACACTCGCACAAGTAAGAGCTGAGTACGAGAAGACGTTCAGTAGTTGGTAGACCCGTTGTGCCGGAGTGCTTTGAGTCAGCTTATACGTGCTTCATGCGTTTGTTCGAAGTTAGAGACTTTACGGTAACGAGTCGTGGGTCTAGCGTGTCGATCGAAAATGGTTCACCAACGATACATTTTTTATTATACATTATGTTCTGAGCCCTTGTTTACAGATTGTGTTTAATTGAAATGACAAAAGTTTTTCAAAGATTTACTATGTATTTTATTTTTGTTTAATCTAAAAGTCCAAAGAAAGTATGCGTGTGATAAGAGTCAGCGGGTTCGCTCGGCTCCGATTATGGGGTCGGGTGCCCATCACACCCTAGTAAGATCGGGGTGTGACACCATCTATGGATGAAGGGGAGAGTGAACCCCAAAACGAGGCCCTATTATGATTCCGCGACTCCCGCCCACTTGGGAGGACCGAGAGGAAGCCCCACCCCAGCTCGCACCCCCGTCCCTCGCGTATGTTTCGGGCCAAGGGGATGAGGACAGCCATTCTTCTATTAGCTTTCCGGTTAGTGGCAGCTCCAAGCTCGGCGGCAGGATGTGGGCCACGGTAACGGGGTCGGAGAAAAGTTGATCTCCCGAGTTTGACCATGGTTTAGGGGCGCTCCGGCGGTTTTTTTAGGCACTGGTTCGCTCCTAACTGGCTTCTCCCCATTTCGGACCCGGGGGTGGATCTCATCTAGGCCCCCCGATTCGGTTC
>NW_026714773.1:0-22725 GCF_029784015.1 Lycium ferocissimum | reverse complement strand
AACTCACCTTAATCACTCGGGAACAAGCCTTGAGTCAATCTACTCCATTAGAATGAAATCCCCCACTTGAATACCCAAGAAATTCTTACTCTTCACAAACCCTAATAGGCTTCCTAGTACATAAATCTCTTAATCTTTGCTTTTGGTCTTGGTTTTTGGTATAGATTTGTTGTAGAAATAGAGGGAGGTTTGTGGACAGTTATAGGGAGATGTAAGATCTTGTTTTGGGAGAATAATGGATTAAAAACGTGGGATCTTATATTTATAATCAGGGCCGAAAAATTCCAGATCCGTGAGTTGACCAGCATGGTCGACGGTCGTCGTCGTGTCGACGGACCGTCGACGTGCCCCGTCGAACTGCCGCCTGAGATGCCTGATTGCAGAACCCTATCGACAGTGCCAGACGATGGCTCGTTGACGTGTCGACGGTCATCCTTTGGGCCATTGGCGCGATCGGTTTCGCTTTTTCTGAATCGTCTCCGTTTTGCTCCGATTCGATTCTTTTCACTTGTAATTCCCTCGTAATGTCAATAATGCATACTTATACTCCTGTACACATACAAGGTAAAATATCTCATGTCCAAAACTTTGGTGTGGATTACCTAATCGAAGGTACACACCGCCAATAAGCCAAAATCTCTTTGCAACAAACTGGAAGGTGTAACAATATCATTTTTTCAACACATCTGACCAACAAAGGACTCTAAACAATCATCATAAGCCTCACAGATTTTGAATACGGGTCTAAAGATACTAAAACTGGGTTCAAAACACTTAAAACACATTCTAGGGTCTTTAATATGGAACTGTTCAATAAACCAACTGGTTTAAGCCTCAGAGCATAAACACAATTATCGAAGGGGAGTATACAAAAAGATCTTTGTCACCATTAAACATGTCGTTTTAGTCTTAAAAGGTGCTGCTTTAGTTCAGCCGAAATCCCAAATCGCCTCACATATAGTTTAACTTCAAAGTCTATTAAGAGTGACAAGCAATTACAGGTCATGTAAAGTAAGAGACAAGTATCTTTATCAGCTAAGCAGGAGATTCCCTATCTCAGACAAGGTGTAAGGATCCATCAAGTTGTCCTTTACAATGATTCAACTTAAACAAGAACTAAGCATAACATTTCAAAGCATCAGATCAAATGGAGACTGTCACAAGGTAAGCGTAACAGATTTGGACATAGTTTAACTTAATAGGATCAATAATAATTGCTCAGGTAAGATTTTACATACCTACCCTTTTACAGTGTTACCTACCAAATATGAGACACTAAGCTATAGAATCAAATACACTTAGGTAGATGATAGACAGAAATCAAGTCAAACACTTATCTTACGAATAAGTTCAAGTCAATAACCTCTGACAAGCATTCAATTAACTCTCAATAGGATAGCAGTACACACATGATCAACTAACATAGTACCTTTTGACATGAGTAAACCAAAAACTGAAATAAATCAAAGGGCAAACTTGACCACATGGGTCAGATTTGCAGGGTTTGTGCTTAACTAAGTCAAGATGAGCTACATGGCACATAACCTGATTAGTTAATCCAAATTTGATTAAAGAAATACCTAAGAATTATTTATTGTATCAGAATTAATACATAGGGATCACACACTTAATGTAAGCAAGTTGAAACAAGTTAGTCTATGAGGCCTGTTTAATTAAGGCTAACCACACCATTAAACTAAGATTAGCATATTTTAACTATTTTGAACTAAACGAAACTGATCTAAACCTATCTCATTATCAAGCTTAACAACCAGCTAAATTAACTCACATAATCCTAATTATCTTAATCTAAAACCAATCTAAGCAGAAATGTAACTCACATATCTAAACAGTCTAAACTAGTCTAACACATATAAATATGTTAAACTACATAATTTAAACAAACAACGTAGAACAACTAAGGAACATGAGAAAAATAACAAAAATTAAAAGAAAAGGGGAATTACCTCTTTGGTGTGCAGCCTTTGGTCGAGATTCAAACTTGGAGACCTTGTTTACTCCTCAGAACCCCAAATGTACAAACCATAGTACCCACAAAAAACAAAGATTTAAAGTTTTAAAACTAACTCGAACTCTTAAAGTTTTTAAGCAAATTGCTCAGAAAAACTTAGGTATTTCAAGTGTAAAAGCCTCTATGATAATTTTCAGTGTCCAAGTGTGTCCAATAAACGTAACTTAGGGTTCTTTATATAGCAGACTCCCAAAATCCCCAAGCCCTAATCACACCGATGTGGGATAATTCCCAAAGATGGGATCTCCTTCTCACATCCCATGTTGTAGGGTGGAGATTTAATCAAAAATAGGCATCAAAGGTCGGATTTCGACCAACAAAACCCGATCCAAAAATGTCTTCAAGAACCAATCGTATTGCGATATTCAAAATAAAAAACAAACAAGAGTAATTAAAGAAAAATCAGTCTTTGACCATTTGAACATAGAAAAGCAAGAAAGAATATCAAAACAAGCAAGGATAATACCGTGTTTGGGTTGTAATAGAGGAGAGAGGAGGTCAAGCAATTAATGCTTGCCTCTAATCATCCTTTCTAGGCTTGATAACGGCCTTACACCTCTGATTCTTTGCCAAAAATGGTGAGATGAAGAGAGGACAGAGAGAGGGTGGCCCCGCGGAGGCTAGGGTTGGGAAGTGAAAGAGGGAAAAAGAAGGGGTAAGGGTCATTTGGTTGAACGAAATGAGGAAAAAAAGGAGGGGGGGGGGGTATCCCCCTTTAGAAACTGAAGTGGGCCGGGTCTGGCCCTGTATTAGGCTGGACTCGGCCAAATTAAAAATGATAATAGGGGTAGCCCACCTGATATATGTGTATACCTAATATACACATGTGTATATCTGCATATATATGTATATGGAGGGTCAAATATGCAATAAGTAGCCAAATTATATGCAATAAGTAGCTAAATTCAAATAATGTCCCTCAGTTGGATATTTAAATTAGGACCACATTTAAACTAATAGGCCGATTAAAAATGAATTTTTGTAAGAAGTGACCTTAATTGAATTAGGCCATGTGTTTGGCTATTTTAATTATTGCCATAATTGGTTAATAATTGATTATTTCAATTACAACTATTTAATGGGCATTTTTTCCAGAATTAATCACAATTAAAACTGAATTAATTATGAAAAAATTCTAATAATTTGATTAAATAAGAATTGAGGGGTAAAAATGGCTAATTTACTTAATTAAACAGATTCCTTGTGTTAAACAGAGTACAATACTTTGAAAATTGACATTTAAACAATTTAGACAATTAAGTGAATAATTGTGGTAAATTATTTTCTCTCTTGGTTAATTTTAGTAAAAGTATTATAATTGTAAAATACTTAAATTAATTTATAATATTATAGAAATTATTTTATCAAACAAAATTGGTAAAATAATATCTAAATAATTTTATAAAATTATTTTGACTAACCCTGATTTTTGACTGACCCAACTTATATTACCTCTCATTTTCATGCAATTTTCAAAATATATGGCCGGACCCTAGTTTTTGGGTTTCCTACATATCTCAAGTTTCATGAGAATTCAGGCCATTTGTAGTTCGACTAGATTATGACCTCTAAATGCAAATTAAAGCAAATTTTCTAATTTTTCGGCTACCAAACTGGGAAGTCCGGTGTGATTGGTGGGAGTGCGACTGACTCTCTGGTATTGAGTCTGCCTACATATCCCTGTTTTTGGGAATCAAATCTCTTATAGATCGACTCGATTGGCAATAAAGGTCATCCCTTATGTGGGGGTGCCTTTGTGTGTGTCGGTGTGTGTCCGACCGGTAGTGGAATAATAATAACAAACAAAGCACATAAGCAAATAGGCAATCTTGTATGGCTGAGCATGGTGAGGAGTGATCTGCCAAGTCCTGGCCAGCTCTCATGGGAACCTAATCTCGACCGGCTACATAAGGAAAAGTTCCACGTTTGCTCCGCAATTTGTCTGGATTTGATTTGATCAACCTGCTCTGTTTGGCAGCTACAAATCTGCTTTCATCTGCTCAGTAACGTTGATTTTTGGTGACGAATACTGCAGTCATCCGGCCGGGTTTACATCGTCTTATCTTTTTGAGCGAATACCGCGGTCTCTTGACCGGTTTTACATCATTTTGTCTTTTTGAGGCGAATACTGCGGTCTCCTGATCGGTTTTACTTCACTTTGTCTTTTTGGGTGAATACTGCGGTCTCATGACCGATTTTACATCGCTTTGTCTTTTTTGGGGGAATACTACGGTCTCATGACCGATTTTACATCGCTTTGTCGTCTTGATTATATACAGTAATTTGTATGCATGGCCCCTTTTTAGTAATTTAAATGAATGGCCCTCTCAGCATGTTTGTATGAATGGCCCTCTTGGCAAATAAGAAGAAGTAATGGCCCTCTCGGCAACAAGAAAATAGATATGCAATGGCCCTCTCGGTAAATAAGAAGTGATGGCCCTCTCAGCAACTGGAAAATAGATATGCAATGGCTCTCTTGGCAAATAAGAAGAAGTGATGGCCCTCTCGATAACAGGAAAATAGATATGCAATGGCCCTCTTGGCAAAAAAGGAGAAGTGATGGCCCTCTTGGTAACAGGAAAATAGATATGCTTTCATCCTTTATGCCGGCTGTGACTCTCTTAGTCAGGTATACTGTGTTGTTTTACTACGACCCCATTGGTAAGAAATTTTGCCGTTTACAGCCTTTCGTCCTTTGTGAGCCCTTATGGCCAGGTGTTTGCCCTCATGGCGTTTTCGTCCTTCTGTAGCCCTTGTGGCTAGATATTTGCCCCTTGTGGCATTCAAATCCTTTTATAGCCCTCGTGGCTGGGTATTTGCCTTTGTGGTATTTAAATCCCTTTGTAGCCCTTATGGCTAGATATTTTGCCCTCGTTGCTTTTAAACACTTCATAGCCCTCGTGACTGGATATTTTTTCTGAAAACCTGATCTCAGCAGCGGTCTTGACCTTCTTTGGTGAGCCATTTCCTGCACAGGAAGCAGAGTTAGAAAAAGGATCGTCTTTCGACGTCCTGGGGATCTACATCAGAAATGAGTTAGTTTTTTCCTATTTAAAGTTGATTCGTGTTGCCGGCGCTGTCGCATCTTCGGCTTTCTAGACTCGAAACCCTTCGACTTTGGTATTCGAAAGATGAATTTATTTTCATTATGCAGAAAATCATTTTTGTAAAGTTACCATAAGGATATCTAATTTGCAGGGAAATAAATGCGTTGTTTTGAAAGTCAAGGGTAATTGTCATGACATGTGCTTTGAATGAGGGATATCCCTTCTTCTGTGACTGAGATTCTTTGCTTCTTCGCGCGGAATTTTTGAGACCTTTTCTTAAAAATTCTGCCCTAGTTTAAATCTTGATCGTCGAACTCTCGTGCCGAATCTTCCGAGTTGCGGGAAATCTTGAGGGGACCTCAAAATTTCTGCCTCGCCATTTACGGTATTGAATAAATGAGAAAGTTTGAGATCTTCTTAAAATTTCTGCCCTAGTTTAAAATCTGGGTTAGCTGACTCTCGGTAATGGATTGACGGCTCGAATTTTTGAGATCTTCTAAAAAATTCTGCTCTAGTTAGGTGTGCGACAATTGTAGCGTCCTTCATGAAGTCTTATCTCTGAGGCTTCCTAGGGCTTTCTTGGGTTTTTCTTTTGGTGCGAACGAGCTCAAAGAGCGCCTACGTATCCTGTCGCAGTAGGAATCAGGTCTAACGTAGTTCGAAATAAAAGTAAATGAGTTTTTGATTTTACTAATAGTGTGATCGGGTCCCAGATGGACTGCCTATGTATTCCACTGTGGTTTAATCAGGTCATTGCGTAGTTCATATTACAAAAGGTACTTTTGTTTTTCTGTCTATTACAAAACGATTACAAGCAAAAGGAAATAACTAATACAAGTAAATAGAATAACGATTACAAGCCAGAATACTATTACAAATCGAGAAACTTCGTCTTCATGCGTAGTTGCCCTCGATTGCATCTGAGTTGATTGGCTTCGGCTACTCCTGTCCATCCATTTCTGCCAGTACTACCGCTGCCCCGGAGAGTACTTTGCGGACCGCATAAGGACCTTGCCAGTTGGGAGCGAATTTCTCTTTGTAGTCATCTTGGTGCGGGATAATTCTGTTGAGCACCATCTGCCTAATTTGTAAAAGTCTAGTCCTGACTCGTTTGTTGAAGGCTCTTGCCATCCTTTGTTGGTATAGTAGACCGTGACATACGACAACCATCATTTTTCTCATCTATTAAAGCCTATTGCTCATATCGAGCTCGGACCCATTCAGCATTGTCCAATTCTGCTTCTTGAATAATTCTCAAAGAAGGTATCTCAACTTCGGCAGGTATGACTGCTTTAGTACCGTAGACTAACAAATTAAGAGTTGCTCCTGTTAAAGTTCTAGCAGTAGTACGGTATCCCAATAAGGCATGAGACAACTTCTCATGCCAACCTTTATAGTTGTCAGTCATTTTCCTCAATATCCTCTTGATATTCTTGTTGGTTGCTTCTACGGCTTCGTTCATTTGTGGCCGGTAGGCTGTCGAGTTTCGGTGAGTGATCTTGAATTGCTCATAGATATCCTTCATCATATGGCTATTTAGATTTTCTCCATTATCTATTATGATGGATTCGGGTATACCGAACTGGCATATGATGTTTCGCACGAAGTTAGCTACCACTTTCTTTGTTATTAACTTGTGGGACGTTGCTTTCACCCATTTGGTGAAGTAGTCAATGGCAACTAAAATGAATCGGTGGCCATTTGAAGCTGCGGGTTTAATGGATCCAATAACATCCATGCCCCAAGCAACGAAAGGCCACGGTGATATCACAACCCAAACCGATGAGCCGTGATGAGTACCTGACCACTGCTGATCGAGCACCCCTAACATGCATCTGCTCTATACTAGATAACCTGGTGGCCCATCTTTAACTGATATTCCACTGGTACCATTCGTGGTAGCATTTATACAATAGATCGTATCTCAGAATCCTACGGAATATGCCTATGGATATGTATATGTAAGCATACAAGCAGAGGATGACAACGCAGACCAACTTGGTCACCGTATATACTGTTCACAAAATTAAGGGACAACTGAAAGCACATGACGACCCCCACTATATATACACTGTCTACAGACCTCGATGGAACATAGACTACAAAAAGGATAGGACAAGGCCCTGCCATACCCATATATGTACATGTCACAAGGCATACCAAAGGGCTATAGCTCCGGTCCAAATGGAGCTTGCTGGCTGGAACTGGAAAGAGGTCCTACTGGTCTGGCTCACTCGGCTGGCTATCTGAACCTACGGGAATGAACGCAGCATCCATAAGAAGGGACATCAGTACGAGTAATGTACCGAGTATGTAAGGCATGAACAGTAATATAATAAGACATACGGAGCATACCATGAGATAAGGGAGTAACATGTACTTATGATTGCCTCTTAAGGTAGACACCATGCATGCTTAACTTTAAAGAAAACATTTCTCATATACATATATATAGCATAATCATTAGCCCATGTCCGGGGTAACCATCTCACGCCGCCCACTAGTGGTGCTGCCCGTGCCATATAGACACGGTGTATAAGCCGCCCGCCTTAGCAGTGTTGCCCGGCCATCTAGGCACGGTGTAATCATCATCATATACTTAACATGAAGCATGCATAGTGTTACACCTCAGAAATTCCGAATTTGTTGCCTTGCGAATAGGCTAATGTGAGCTTAAGGTGATTATGAAATCCTTACAAGATTAAGGGAAGTATTAGATAGCTTAAAGTGTATACTATAAGATTTTGAAGTCATGTGAATATGTTTAGTTTGTTGAAGGAAGTGAAATGTTAGTCGTGTTCGAAAAGGTCTTCACTATGATTGAGCTAATATTTATTTGGTGATGTCTTGAGGGGATGCTATAGGGCTTATTGTATGGTTAATGAAGTTTTATGTAAGTGCCAAGAAGGTTCCACGAGTATTGGAAGTCAAACGAATCAACGAGAAAAAGTTTTGCATAACTGTGAGTTATACGGCCACTTATACGGTCCGTATAAGGGCTGTCGTATAACATGACCTTTACAGAAAGGGAATTTTTCTTGGTGGTTTTATATGGTCCACTTATACAGACCGTATAATATTATACGGACCGTATAAATGGTCCGTATTAGTCCATCGGGCAGATTTTTATTTTTTTGTATAAATAGATGGCCCTTGTTCTTTTATTTCATTTTTCATATTTCCACAAGTCTTGAGAGCTCCAAACCCTTCTCCAAGCATATTCCACTCTAACCCAAGAGAAAACAAAGATCAAGAGGCAAGAATCAAGGTACCCATGTGTTAGAAGTCTTGCTAGGGTTAGTAGACTACAAGAGATTCTTGGGTATTGAAGCTAGGGTTTTCACATAAATTGATAGCTGCTCCAAAGCTCATTCACATGAGATAAAAGCTTATTTTTCATGCTTATTTCATGTTATCATGGATGCTTGATTGTTGAACAACTTGGGTAGAAGAAGAAAGTAGAAAATGAGGGCTAAATGTAACTTTTATGATGTTTTTGAGTAGTAAGCTAACTTGAGTCATGATTCATAGTATGATATGGGTATAATCTTGTTTTGGAAAGTAGGAATAGTTATGAGGAAGGATTGTATGAAAATGTGCTAAGAATGGGTATGAAGTTGTTAGTATAAGTTGAGCATGAGAATGAATTTTGAAGGCTTAATGGAATGTGATTGCTTTATTATGATATTGTAGGTGTTATTATGGATGTTTGGGAGTTGTTTTGTAATACGGTGGAAGTTGAAGAGATAGGGAAAATGCTGCCCAATTTTCATTAGATCATGAGTTATTCTAGTTTGAATTTAAGAGTATCATTAAGGCTTAACCATGATATGAATCCTTCTAAATGTAGATTGTTCAAGCTTCGACGGTGAACGTTAAGTAGTTAAGAAGACCAAGAGGTATGTAAGGCTAACCCTTCTTTCATTAAGGCATGATTCCTTTGCTACATACCCTTTCATGAGTTCCATAATGTCTTCCAAATGACTCTATCTCTAAAGTTACTAAAGCTCATGATCCTCGATAATTTCACGATTCTACTACCGCCTTAATATGATAGTTGATTGTCTAAGGATAGATGTAACGAAAGCGATGGTGGTAATGATGTTGATGATACTTATGGACTCTTATGTATACGTTTCTAAGTATGTATGACTATTATGTAATCACCGAGCTTGTATGGCCGGGTATGATACTTATCGCGCGTGCACCTCTGCAGTTGGGTACGGATAAGCCTGAGACTTGGTAGGGCCAAGTATGTATAACACCAAGCCTTTACATGGCCGGGTACGTGAAATACCGAAACTTCATGGTCGTATATGATACTAATAAATATATGTATATGTATGTGAGTAAGCATCAGAAATGGAAGGTCCCTATGAAAGACAAGTAAGTAAATATGATGATGGTCACTAGCGGTACAAATGGCTATATTACCTCCTGATTCTTCTATCTTAGGCTATTTCTTATGCTCCTACTACGATGTTGATTATGCTTTACATACTCAGTACATTATTTGTACTGATATCCTTTTATTTATGGACGTTATGTCATGCCCGCAGGTGGACAGGGAGACAAGCTTGATCTATAGATTTCTTGTTCAGGGACTGCATAGAGAAGTTCCATTTCATCCGGAGCTACAGCTGTTGGTATTATTCTTTTGTGTACATACATTTGGGCATAGCGGGGTCCTGTCCCGTCTATATGATGTTACATACTCTTCTTAGAGGCTCATAGACAGTTATGTATGGTTAGGTGTCTTCTAGTCTTGTCGGCTTATATTTTTGTATATCATTTTATTAGCCTCGTCGGCTTGTGTATATGGATATGGGCATAGTTGTTGATGATGATATAAATGTGTCGTTGCTCAATGAGATTAGTATTATTGATATAATAGAAATCATGCGTAGGCTATGTGGTTCACCTAGATGTGAATGCGAATGTACGATGGGTTACCACCGGGTGCCCGTCATGGCCCTCCAGTTAGGTCTTAACAAAAGTGGTATCAGAGCAGTTCTGTCCTAGGGTGTGTCTACGAGCCGTGTCCAGTAGAGTCTTGTTTATGGGTGTGTTGCGCGCCACACTTATAAATAGAAGGCTGCGGGCATTTTAGGAATGAATGACCTTCTTTCTTCATAAAATCATGCGATAGAGCTGTGATATAAGGATTTCTCTTTCCTTAACCGTGTATTATGTATTTCAGAAATGCCTGTAAGGAAAAAAGCTACGGTAGCCCAAAAGGGCAAGACAGTGGCAGAAAAAAGTGAAAGAGTACCGCCAACGGAAATAGAGGAAGGTGAGTCCGAGAATGCGGCTTAATCACAGTCCTCTCACTCAGTGCCTATTTCTAAGGACCATGAGAGCCTCGGCCCTAGCTCAAAGCACCCTCGGCCCTCCGCACCGGTCTTCGGGCCAAGAAGTGAAAGTGGCCATTAATTTATTTACTCAGTTGGTTGCCGCTCAGACTTAGCGGCTAGGTACAGGGCAAGGTGATAGGGATGTTAGTGCAAGGGCCAGTGATTTTATTAGCTTGAACCCTCCGGAGTTTTTCGGGTCAAAGCCGGATGAGGACCCTCAAAACTTTATTGATGGGACGTTGAGGACACTTCGGTTGATGCATGTTTTAGACATTGAATCGGTAGAGTTAGTATCCTATAGATTGCGGGATATTGCGGTTCATTAGTACACGGTTTGAATGGCTTCACGGGGAGTCAATGCACCTCCCCCGGTATGGCAAGAATTTGTGGATGCCTTCCTTCAACACTACTTGCCCCCAGAGGTTCGGTGAGCTAAAGCCGACAAGTTCCTGAATCTTAGGGAAGGAAGTATTAGTGCCTTAGAGTATAGTCTCCGTTTCAATTCTTTGGCTAGGTATGCTTCGGTCATAGTAACAGATATGGGTGACCGAGTGCACCGATTTGTGAGAGGCCTACGGCCACATTTGATGGATAGGTGCTTGACTGCATCCCTTCAGGACAACATGGATATTTCACGCATTCAAGCCCATGCCCAGAATTTAGAGGAAAGCCAACAACAGCAAAGAAGTGAGCGTGAGCATGATAGAGGGTATAGCAAGAGGGCTAGATCTTCAGGTCCAACAAGTAAGTTTAGAGGAGGGCAAAGACAGCACTTTTTTAGGCATTCAGGCCATTCTATGATTGGTGCGCCTCCATGGTTTATAGGCCAGAGATTTGATAGATTTACTTATTCGGTAGCCCTAGTCGAGTTTTAGTGGCTTCGGTTCTCATTTCGTAGGGTGATTCGGGTCGACGCAAGGCCACCGTGCCACGATGTTCCCGAGTGCGGGGAGAGATTACATTGGGGCCAGTGTCGACTAGGTTCAGAGGTTTGCTATGCATGCGGTCGGCCAAGCCATATCATGCGTGATTGCCCCTCGATTGGTGGTAAGGGTAAGGTCCAACCTTCAGGATCGGCAGTCGAGTCTTCATCATCTATACGCCCTATGGGGCCAGGGTCACAGATGCCAGTCAGCCATGGTAGAGGTAGAGGGAGAGCTCCCAGTTCTAGTGGTCCTCAGCACCGTATTTATGCTTTGGCTGGACGCCAGGATCTTGAGTCTTCCCCCGATGTCGTCACAGGTATATTATCGGTATTTTCTCATGATGTATATGCCTTGATATATCCGGGCTCTACATTGTCATATGTTACTCCATATATTGTGGGTCGGTTTGGGGTCAAACCGGAGTCGATCAAACCTTTTGAGGTATCTACACCTGTTGGTGAACCGATAATAGCTAGCCGTGTATATAGGAATTGTGTAGTTGTGATTTGTGACCATCGTACTATGGTTGATTTACATGAGTTAAAAATTGTAGACTTTGATGTTATCATGGGCATGGATTGGTTGGCTTCTTGCTATGTCAATGTTGATTGTAGAATGAAAATGGTTCACTTTCAGTTTTTGGGAGAACCAGTTTTAGAATGGAAAGGAAATACAGCGTCCCAGAGAGGTAGGCTTATTTCCTATCTCAAGGCGAGGAAAATGATTGCTAAAGGTTGTATTTACCATTTAGTTCGGGTTCAAGATGTAGAAGCTGAATTGCCAACTCTTCAGTCTGTCCCCGTGGTGAATGAGTTTCTGGATGTATTCCCGAAAGAGCTTCCAGGCCTCCCTCCAGAGCGGGAGATTGATTTTGCTATTGAGGTTCTACCGGATACCAAGCCCATATCTATTCCTCCCTATAGGATGGCTCCTGTAGAGTTGAAGGAGAAATTGAAGGACTTGCTCGAAAAAGGTTTTATTAGGCCTAGTTCTTCCCCTTTGGGAGCACCCGTGTTGTTTGTGCGAAAGAAAGATGGCTCCTTACGAATATGCATTGACTATCGAAGAACTGAATAAAGTGATGATCAAGAACAAATATCCGCTTCCAGGGATTGACGACTTATTCGATCAATTGCAGGGTGCCAAATGGTTTTCAAAAATAGATTTGAGATTCGGGTATCATCAGGTGAGAGTTAGGGAGAAGGATATACCTAAGACGGCTTCCAGAACAAGATATGGCCATCTTGAGTTCTGGGTAATGTTATTTGGGCTAACTAATGCACCGACAGCATTCACGGATTTAATGAACAATATGTTCAGGCCTTTTCTCGATTCATTTATGATCGTGTTCATTGATGACATCTTGGTATATTCTCGATCCGAAGTAGAACATGCGGATCATTTGCGTACCATCCTTAAGGTTCTCCAAACTCGAGGGTTATTCGCCAAATTTTCTAAGTGTGAATTTTGGTTGAATTCGGTGACCTTTTTGGGGCATATTATTTCAGCCGATGGCATTCGGGTAGATACCCAAAAGATTGAGGCCGTGAAGACTTGGCCAAGGCCCACAACCCCTACGGAGGTTCGTAGTTTTCTGGGCTTAGCAGGTTATTACAGGAGATTTGTAGAAGGCTTTTCTTCTATTTCGCACCACTCACGGCCGACCTAAATCAGCTAAATTTCAATGGACGGATGCTTGTGAATGTAGTTTCCAATAGCTAAAGGATAGATTAACTTCTGCCCCAATCCTGACACTTCCAGAGGGATCGGAAGGTTATGTTGTCTATTGTGATGCTTCAGGTGTTGGGTTAGGCTGTGTGTTAATGCAACATGGTAAGGTGATTGCGTATGCTTCAAGACAATTATGAAAACATGAGAAAAATTATCCGACCCATGATCTTGAATTGGCTGTAGTAATTCATGCATTGAAGATGTGGAGACATTATTTGTATGGTGTTGTTATATCCTGTACTTTGTACGTCGGGATAATCCGAGCTAACTATGATACGTTAAGGACAAAAGGAATTCCGGGATACGAAGTAGAGATTTTTTTAACCACGATTTATTTCAAGGCATGAATGGCTTATGATTTTATTGGCATGAGATATTATGGAATTTGGGATTAAAAAGTGGATTATGGAAAGTTAGACATCTCATGAAAATTTGGGGGCCAAAAGTTAATTTTTGGAAGTTGAAATTTTATGAAAAATTAGGCCATGTGGCCGGCCACATGAGGTGTGGGCCATGGCCACACGGATGCTTAATATATGTAGCCTTGGATGATTAATTCATCATATTTTCATTATTCTCAACCTTAGAAGAATCAAGAAACTTGGAGAAGACAAACCAAGCAACCATTCACCAAGCTTGGAGCCGAGCAAGACCAAGAAAAAGTGAAGGAAAAAAATAATTTCTCTAGTAATTCCACTCCTTAGAAGATGCATAACAACGTGGTGGAGTCGTTGGAGTAGTAAGAGTAAGCGTTGGTTCAAGGTTCAACTCATAGCCAACTTGAAGAACTAAGTGAAAGACGTATGGTTCAATCTTATTTTTCATATGTTGTGGATGAGTTGTGTATGTTGTGAAGTGTGGAAATGAATGAAATTCATGAAAATATGGATATTGAAGTGTAGCCGTGTATGTGTGTGTTTAACCGTGTGCACATAGTGGTGTGTAGGAGTGGAGAGTTAATTGAATTTAGCATGTTTGTGTGTTGTTGTAATGTGTAGAAAATGAATGAAACTCATGAGATTATATAGGTTGGTATTGGGCCGTGATTAGGGGCTGTTTGGTATGCAAGAAATGAATTAATGTTACCTAGTATTTTGGTTGTCGTCGTTATGAATTCTATGGTGTAGAATGAAGGTTAATGATCCAAGTTGAAGTTAAAAACCGTGTGGGCTGATTTGAAGTTAATGTGATCTTATTATAGCTTCTTGAATTTGTGAGAATAATGTTGTTAATGTGTGGATTGTCGATATGGTTTATGAATTTGGAAGGAAGAAACGTGTTGATGTCGTCCCTATGGAAATTGGAAAGTTTCGATGATGTAGTAAGTTGGTTTGGCCATTTGGAATGTTGTGCGAATTGTCTAAAGTGTGTTTGAATGTTGTTAGAATGGTTGTTGGTATTGTTGTTGACAAATTGGCCGAGTTGAATCCTCGGGGTGTTGTATTTACAAGGGAGGTGCTGCCCCAATTTCTGTAGAATTGAGTAATAGTTTGGAATTGAATTCCTAAATGCTTATAGCTAATGGTTGATACTTATTGACGTTGTGTAGACCTTGGGGAGCCGAGGCCTGAGTATGGATTAGCTAAGGAAGCAAACGAGGTATGTAGAGCTTACCTTTCTTTTTTTTGGCATGTCCTAGTGTTAAGTAGGTTATGATATGAGCCTCGGGGTGATTCTATTCTTACGATCCGAGCTTGTATACGCTTCTTAACCTCCTCTTAAATTTGACCCTCTTAATGTAGTCGGATTAGAGTTCTTATGTTTTATATGATTGGGTTTTTCAAGTGTTACATGAATAATTTTGTTTTTGAAGATCCCTTATTTCCGAACACCGTAACTTTCATAAACGGGCTCGGATCGCTCCGAAACGCTCATAGGATGTTCCATAACGAATCACATCCCCAACTTTCATAGACGGGCTCGGATTTGGTTTGACAACTATCCATGGGCCCCCGAGACTTTTCCATGCCTAGACCTAACTATTTTCCAAAAAAGACTTAATGTGATTATCGTTTGAACCCTCGAGTATGATTACTTATTTATTTAACGAGTCTGAAATGAGAATTGTTATGTATATGATTCTGATACGAAGTTATGATCCTTAAGGCTCGGTTTGATATGTGCCCGAGTGGCATCCGGAAGAAACGTGATTGGACTATTGTCCTAATTTGTAAATAATGATTTGTTTTGATTAATTTGTTAAGTCTTTGTAAATGTTTACATTGCATATGGTTATGAATATTTTAAATTGCATATAATTCCCACGATTCTGCTCGTGCACATTATTGATAATTCCTTCGCCGAGTCCCGGGCCGGTATGTATCATGCGCATTTGTTAAATTCCGAAGTATGATGAGTTTTCCGAAGTATGATGAGTTTTCCGAAGTATGATGAGTTTTGATATATGATATGATACGAAGTATGATGAGTTCTGAATTATGATGTGATATGGAGGAGGTGTTCGGAGATATGCAAAACTTCCGAAGTATGATGAGTTGTGGCGCCCAAGGCGGGGAGGGGCGACCACGTTCCGTCCGGGCCCCATTATGGACCGCATATGATATATGTTTTTGATATGCATGATTTATGTTCGAAGTAAGTATTCGACATTACGATTATTGTACATGTTTTTACGTAACTCGCATATGATTTTAGATAATTGACACGTATATGATGATCTTATTTACCGAGTCCCTCACTAGAGGGCCGGGACACGTTTTGTGTGCATATGATATGTGATTTTGATAGTCTGGATTATGATCAGTTGGTATCGGAACCGGTGGTGGGGCAAACCCAGTGGTGAGGCAAATTCCACACTGGTTTAGGCGAATCCCACATCGGTTAATGTCAGCTCATATGATATGTTTGATTTTCCGTATGCATATGAGACAGAAATGTTTTTTTTTAAGAAAGCTAAGCATTTTGGCATTCTGGCTATTCTATTCACTTTCCGTACTCCTTACTTCGGTTATGATCCTGTTCACTGTATTCTTGCTTTGCATACTCAGTACATATTCGCATCGACCCCCTGTCTTCGGGGGCTGCGTTTCATGTCGCGCAGGTACAGGTACACGTCCTGGTGGTCCGTCAGTCTAGGGCATCTATCCCGCGGTTTGGAGTGCTCCCCTTGATCCGGAGCCTACATTTTGGTACAGACCTTTCTGTTATTTGTATATATGTTGTTCATGGGTACGGCGGGGCCCTGTCCCGTCATATGGTTCTGTTATGACTCTTAGAGGTCTGTAGACATATACGTGTGGGTAGTGGGCGAGTTCTGTACAGTTGTATTTGTATGGTTTGTGTTCTTATGTTTTGATAGCCTTACCGGCTACGTCCGTTATGTGTATATGTATATATGTATATATATGTCAGCTTTGGGCGACGACTTACCTTCGCTTATGCTTATGCTATTAGTAGGACAATTATGGTTAGTGGGTACGCACGAGTGCCCAACTCGGGCACTAGTCACGGCCTACGGGGTTGGGTCGTGACAGGCGTCCACGTTGGTATTTATACAGATCATAAGAGCCTTCAGTATATTTTCAAGCAGAAGGAATTGAATTTACGGCAACGGCGGTGGTTGGAGTTGTTGAAAGATTATGATGTTAACATCCTATATCATCCCGGGAAGGCAAATGTTGTGGCTGATGCTCTTAGCCGTAGATCCATGGGAAGTTTATATGATGTTCAGCCAGAGAAAAGAGAGATAACTCGTGAGCTCCAGCAGTTAGCTAGCCTAGGAGTTCGAGTAGTGGACTCAGGCAGTATGGGAGCTATCATTCAAAATTCAGCGGTCTCGTTGCTAGTAGTTGAAGTGAAAGAGTGTCAATACGAGGATCCCATTCTAGTTCATTACACAAATACACTCCCTCATAAGGAGAAGTCATTATTTGAGATTTCTGGAGACGGAGTTCTCTGATGCCGAGGCAGATTATGTGTTCCTAATATTGCAGGATTACGCCACCAAATATTGAAAGAAGCCCATTGTTCCCATTATTCCATTCACCCCGAAGCAATGAAAATGTATCATGATCTTAAAACTATCTATTAGTGGAATGGAATGAAGAAGGATATAGTGGAATTTGTAGCTTAATGTCCTCACTGTCAGCAAGCGAAAATCGAGCACCAAAAGTCGGGTGGGTTGTTACAAGCTATAGAAATTCCAACTTAGAAATAGGAAGTAATTAACATGGATTTCATTGTAGGCTTACCCCGTTCCCGATGTAAGTATGATTCTATATGGGTGATTGTGGATAGGCTCACGAAGTCAGCTCATTTCCTACATGTTAGAACTACGTATATAGCAGAAGATTATGCAAAGCTTTATATTAAAGAGATAGTGTGACTTCACGGTGTTCCAGTATCTATTATCTCCGATAGAGAGACTCAATTTACAACCAATTTTTGGAAAACTTTCCAAGAAGGTTTGGGGACTCAGGTGAGTCTTAGCATGACATTTCACCCACAGGCGGATGGGCAAGCTGAACGTACCATTCAGACCCTTGAGGATATGCTACGGGCATTGGATTTTGGAGGTAGTTGGGAAGATCATTCACCGCTTATTGACTTTGCTTACAACAACGTTATCATTCTAGCATCCGGATGGCTCCGATGAGGCTTTGTATGAGCGCAAGTGTAGATCTCCAATTGGGTGGTTCGAAGTAGGAGAGGCTAAATTGATAGGACCCGTACTTGTCCAACAAGCTATAGAGAAAGTCAAGCTTATACGGATCGACCATTAACGGGCTCGGTAGTCGTCGAAGTCCCTATGCGTATAATCGTCGAAGGGACTTAGAGTTCCAAGTGAAGGATTGGGTATTTTTGAAGGTTTTGCCAATGAAGGGCGTCATGAGATTTAGCAAGAAGGGCAAGCATAGCCCCCGGTACATCGGACCTTATGAGATTGTATGCAAGGTAGGCCGAGTGGCTTATGAATTAGATCTACCTCTTGACCTGGAGTCAGTTCACCCAGTTTTCCATGTATCAATGCTTCGTAAGTGCATTGGAGATCCTTCCAGAATTGTACCAATAGATGATGTCCAGCTTACCAAACAATTGTTGTATGAAGAAGTCCTCATTGCCATTCTAGATAGGCAAGTACGGAAGCTCAGAACTAAAGAGGTAGATTTAGTAAAAGTTTTATGGAGAAATAATAATAGAGAGGAAATGACTTAGGATGCAGAAGAAGACATGAAGTCCAGGTATCCGCATTTATTTTCACCCCCAGAAGAGACTCAAGCAGAGACGCCATTATCCTCAAGTATGTAGTGCTTTCCTGGTCGTGTGTGGCCATGGTTATTAATTTTGTTGTTGTAGCCTTGTGAGGCAATGTATTTTAGGTTGCTGTTCTAGGATGGTAGTGCCATATTATAGGGGAAACTCTGGCGAAATTTTTATAGAATCCCCAAGAATCTAACATTTGAGGATGAATGTTCCTAAGGGGGAAGAATGTTACACCTTGGAAATTACGGATTTGTTTCCTTGCGAATAAGCTAATGTGAGCTTAAGGTGATTATGAAATCCTTACAAGATTAAGGGAAGTATTAGATAGCTTAAAGTGCATACTATAAGATTTTGAAGTCATGTGAATATGTTAAGTTTAGTTTGTTGAAGGAAGTGAAATGTAAGTCATGTTGGGAAAGGTTTTCGCTATGATTGAGCTAATGTTTATTTAGTGATGTCTTGAAGGCTGCTATAGGGCCTATTGTATGATTAATGAAGTGTTATGTAAGTGCCAAGAAGGTTCCACGAGGATTGGAAGTCAAACGAATCAACGAGAGAAATTTTCGCATAACTGTGAGTTATACGACCACTTATACGGTCCGTATATGTTACACCCCATAGTTTCGTACGAGGAAATTTATAAGTGTTGGGTGTTCTAAGTACGGTTACTGGAGTTACCTTCAAGGATATATAAGATTATATGCGTCAACCTTATGGTTACGAGGGTTTAAGTTCATATAATAAGCTATGGATGATTCCGGGATCAAGCAAATCGAAGAAAATAAGTTTGTCGAAAATTTGAAAAAAGTTGACAGAATTTTGGATAGAATTTAGGTCAACTTTGGAGGGGTATATCTTCTGGTATATTAAGAGTTTTAAGGTGTTCCAAAAGCCTAAAATGAAGTTCGTCGAGTCTAGTTTCCAACGCAAGAAACCGCTCGTCGGTACGACATCGGAGTAGAGAATTATGGATGTTCCAAGTTCGGCTGATAAAGCAGAAATGCGTGCTACAGTAACTACTACAGTAACGACCTGCTACAGTACTGCTACAGTACCCGACCCGAACCACACTTATAAATACCCCTCTAACCCATTAATTTTCATATATTTCACCATTTTCTCATTCTCCACTCTTCTAGAGAACTCTTGAGAGTTCTACAACTTTCCATAACCCTCCATAATTTTCTATAATTCTCCCTAATCTTCCATAATACTCCATAATCTTTCATAACCTTTCCAAATCATCAAGAGAGAATATTAACATCAAAACCTCAAGGAAAATTTATGGAAGGAAATTGTTCTTGTTTCATCTTAAGGTGGTGTTGAACTTGATCTTGGAAAAGGTGAATAAAGTGAATTCCTTCTACTATAAGGTATGTTCTTGCTATTATTTACATGATTAAGATGATATAAAGGTTTAGCCATTCTTGGAAAGGAAAGAATCATAGGAGAAAATCATAAAGAGTTGAATTAAAATTGATGGCCATGAGGTGAGTTTGAAAGAGAATTTTGGATTAATTTGAGACTAAATTGAATATAATTCTTTGATTATGGTATTATGGATGTTGTTATGGTTGGTTTGAATGTTGGAGAAACATCGTGTAGGATGTTTTATGGAAATATTGGTATTGATATGGTTGTTGATGTTGTTGGTATTGTTTGAGAGTTGTTTTGGTATTTGGAGGAGGTAAAAAATATAGGGGAGATGCTGCCGAAATTTCGGCAGCTTCTAAAAAAATTTATTTGAAGGACTAAGTCAAGCGTATAAATGTGAGTCTAACAATAGTATAAATTTTCTTGAATATAGATTTACGAGCCTGGGAGGACAAGCATTGAGTATTTAAAGTTAAGGCGACAAAAAAGGTATGTTAAGGCCAAACCCTTTCTTTCTAAAGGCATGATTCTTTTGTTTTAAACCTTTGTGCCATATCCATAATATCCTTGCTTCCACAAATGCTAGAAGTCTATGAATCTCATGGTCCTTACGATATTATTGAGCTTATTCATGATCTTGAGACTATTCTTTGTGATTGATCTCGCCTCATAATACTTGTTCCTTCGAGGTGAGATATAGCGAAGATAATGATTCTATTTTCAATGCTATCTAAGTTCATGATTCTCGAGACTCCCATGACATCGTCGACTTCACCTTAAGATAGTTGATCTTCTAAGGAAGGATATAGTGATAATGATAATGCTAATTATGATGTTGATTTCATTTATGTATTTTTATGTATATGTATGTATGTATGCATTGCACTCCCGCTGATCAGTTGGGGATAACATCGAGTCCCGCAAGGGCCGAGTACGGATAACACCGAGTCTCGCAAGGGCCGAGTACGGATAACACCGAGTCTCGCAAGGGCCGAGTACGGATGACACCGAGTCCCGAAAGGGCCGGGTACGGATATGACAGATGTATGTATAGTAAGTGTATGTGAATGCATATATATGTATGTTGTGTATGGATATGTATGAAATGTTTTTCCTATAGACGAGTAGTTTACATGAAAGAGATCTTAAGAAGAGTACGAGGTATAATTACTTAATTTATCTTATGTTATCTTCATTCTGATATCATACTACTATTCATGCCTTACATACTCAGTACATTGCTCGTACTGACGTCCCTTCTTGTGGACGCTGCATTCATGCCCGCAGGTGTAGATAGAAGAGACGAGGATCTTTCATCGTAAGCTGCCTTCTGGTACAAGTTTTGATTGGTAAGCTCCACTTCTTCCTGGAACATTGCCGAGTCTGAGTTCCATATGTTTTTTTTTTTGTGACAAGAGGGTATGTCGGGGGCCCGTCCCGACTTATATACTCTTACCATGTTCATGAGGCTTTGTGCGGGAGCCTTTGTACGGCCTTAGTCATAGTGTGACAGTAGTAATGTCGACATCATGGGTCTATTGTACGTTTACTTATGCATGATATTATGTTCATATCTAGCCTCTTGATCTTATTGTTTCCATTTGAGACACGAAGGATGTAAGTTATAAGTTGGTTCGCTTGGTTCTGTAAGGTGTCGGTGCAATCACGCCTTACCAAGGGTGGGGTGTGACACTAAAGGGGGGTCCGTATAACATGAACTTTACAGAAAGGGACTTTTTCTTGGTGGTGTTATACGGTCTACTTATGCGGACCGTATAATATTATACGGACCGTATAAGTGGTCCGTATAAGTCCGTCGGGCAAATTTTTAAATTTTTGTATAAATAGATGGCCCTTGTTCTTTTATTTCATTTTTCATATTTCCACAAGTCTTGATAGCTCCAAACCCTTCTCCAAGCATATTCCACTCCTACCCAAGAGAAAACAAAGATCAAGAGGCAAGAATCAAGGTACCCATGTGTTAGAAGTCTTGCTAGGGTTAGTAGACTATAAGAGATTCTTGGGTATTGAAGCTAGGGTATTCACATAAGTTGATAGCTGCTCCGAAGCTCATCCACATGAGATAAAAGGTTAGTTTTCATGCTTATTTCATGTTATCATGAATGCTTTATTGTTGAACAACTTAGGTAGAAAAAAAAGTAGAAAATGAGGGCTAAATGTAACTTTTATGATGTTTTTGAGTAGTAAGCTAACTTGAGTCATGATTCGTAGTATGATATGGGTATAATCTTGTTATGGGAAAGTAGGAATAGTGATGAGGAATCAGTTGTAAGTTTAAATGTGCTAAGAATGGGGTGAAGTTGTTAGTATAAGTTGAGCATGGAGAATGAATTTTGAAGGCTTAATGGAATGTGATTACTTGATCATGATATTGTGGGTGTTATTATGGATGTTTGGGAGTTGTTTTGTAATATAGTGGAAGTTGACGAGATAGGGAAAATGCTGCCCAATTTTCATTAGATCATGAGTTATTCTAGTTTGAATTTAAGAGTATCATTAAGGCTTAACCATGGTATGAATCCTTCTAAATGTAGATTGTTCAAGCTTCGACGATGAATGTTAAGTAGTTAAGAAGACCAAGAGGTATGTAAGGCTAACCCTTCTTTCATTAAGGCATGATTCCTTTGCTACATACCCTTTCATGAGTTCCATAATGTCTTCCAAATGACTCTATCTCTAAAGTTACTAAAGCTCATGATCCTCGATACTTTCACGATTTTACTACCTCCTTAATATGATACTTGATTCTCTAAGGATAGATGTAACGAAAACGATGATGGTAAAGATGTTGATTATACTTATGGACTCTTATGTATACGTGTCTAAGTATGTATGACTATTATGTAATCACCGAGCTTGTATGGCCTGGTATGACACTTATCGCGTGCGCACCATTGCAGTTGGGTACGGATAACCCTGAGCCTTAGTAGGCCTAGGTATGTATAACACCAAGCCTTGACATGGCCGGGCACATGAAACACCGAACCTTTATGCTCCATATGTCTTATATATTACCT
>NW_026714772.1:0-22353 GCF_029784015.1 Lycium ferocissimum | reverse complement strand
AAAATTAAAATGTTTTACAATGGCAACGACGATGTCAAAAATGAGAATATTTTCCTACGATGAATATGATGATGATGATTCTATGTTTAAAGGTTCCAAGTCTATGATTTCGATGACGATACGGGAATGTTGAGCTATTTCTTGATTTCTCAACTTTTCATGAACGATGACTTTTAAAGACTCTAAAAGTATATGAATTGATGCCCTATGATCCGATTCCATGTTTTCTCATGATGTCACTCTCCATTGTTAGTCTCGCCTTAAATTCATTGTTCCTTCAAGGTGAGGCAAGCGCCCATTGTTATTCCATAACATCATCGGAGGTTATCGACCTTACGTCACTCCGATAGGTACATGACTTTCCTTGGGCTCTCGTCATGCTAAATATGTACATGGGGGAGGGAGGGGATACATGGGGTTATGGGAAGGGATACATGTTCATTGCCACACAGTCGGTGGCGTTATCATCCGGACGCGGGATGCCGGACGCGGGGGGATATATGGGCGAGCCGACTTGTTCGCTATGACATGACATGACCGGATAAGCATGCATGGTATACCGAGCAGGCACTCATATGTACTGTGTTACGAGTTTTACATGATATGATCCATATGTACGAGTTACAGATTTTACATGATATGATCCATATGTACGTTTTTACTCCCTGACACATGATATGTCTCATATGTACAGGATACTCTCTCTTACATGATATGTTCTACATTTCCATACTGTTGTTGCACATGATTACGTTTCTTTCTATGTTACCATCCATGCCTTGCATACTCAGTACATTGCTCGTACTGACGCCCCTTTTTGTGGGCGCTGCGTTTCATCTGCCACGCGGTACACCGGATGAGTAGAAGCCATTACTGAAGACGTTCCGATTGGATTGGCGAGCTCCATTTCATTCCGGAGTGTTGCCGAGTAAGAGCACTATGATATGGTTCCATGTTCGAGCACTATGATATGGTTCCATGTTCTATGTTAGAGACTTTGCAGACAGTGTCATGTGTATAGTACGTTGGTCTGTAAGCGGCTCCATAAGCCGACGTGTTGTTATATGTTGTACTACAGATTTCGTGCGATTACAGATACCGTTGGACATAAAGACGGCGGAAAGCATTTTTGTTTCCTGACAAAGTTCTATTATGTATTCATGTTATGATTAAGGGCCCAATGTGAATGCGAGTATTACGATAGTCAGAGGGTTCGCTCGGCTCTAGACAAGGGTCGGGTGCCCATCACACCCTATCGGAAATCGGGGTGTGACAATAATTAGCTTCCAATAATTCACTTTTAACCCCAAATTTTCCTTATTATTGCATGCCAATAAAATCATAAGCAACTTATGCCTTAAAACAAGGTCGAAGGTCAAAAGTCTCAACCTCGTATCCCGGAATAGTCTTGTCCTTAACTTTTCATGGTTAGCTCGGAATGTCCCAATGTACAAAATACGGGATATAACATCCTCCCCCCCTTTAGAACATTCGTCCTCGAATGTTAAACTAGTCTTACGGGGTCGTATAGGCATTTCGGGGGAGTCTCTTTCAGCTGTCACATCCGATTCGTTCATTAATCAACATAACCCGTTAAGGAGTTTTAGACGACCTGTAGGTATAGGAAATACATAGGAATACTCATTCTTCATCTGTTCCCTGTTATTGTTCCGCTACAATACCTTAACGGAAGCTATGTATTTAGTACACAATTTTCTCACCTGATGGTCCAATATACCTCGGGCTTAGCTTCTCTTTTCTGCTGAATCTCGTAACACCCTTCATGGGTGACACTTTCAGAAATACTCAATCGCCAATTTGGAACTCCAAGTGTTGACGTCGATTATCTGCATATGACTTCTGTCGACTCTGGCTGCCAAGAACCTTTCCTGAAAAGCTTCACCTTATCAATAACTTGCTGAATCTTATTCGGGCCAACTGCATCGAACCAGCCAATTGGTGACCTGCACTTCCTGCCACACGAAGCCTCGTACGGTTATCTGGATGCTAGAATGGTAGGTATTATTATATTCAAACTCACGAGTGGCAAATGATTATCTCAGCTACCTCTAAAATCAATAACGTAGGCCCGCAACATATCCCTTAGCGTCTGAATAGCACGCTCGGTTTGTCCGTCAGTTTGAGAGTGACATACTGTATCGAGATTCACTTGTGACCTCATCCCCTCTGGAGTGACCTCCAGAAGTTAACTGTAAATTGAGCTCCTCCGTCTGAGATCATAGATGTGGGAGCTTTATGAAGTTTCTCTATGTAATCGCGCATATCCCTGGTGCTCACCCAACATGACTTTGTCGCTAGTGCGTACCATAGTTATGTCCTTCAAACTACTCCTCCTAGTTCCTTCCCAGGGCTACCTCTATCGATCCAAAGTGTGTATATACGTAATGGTTCTGCACCCTTCGCTATCCCCCAAATCTTAAAATACATCCCAAAAGCACGGGCTACGAAAATTCTTACTTCCTTACGACTCTCTCGTAGCACAAGCATATGTGTCTTCGATTTCTCTTAATTTCCTGGTGTTGGCGATCGTTTCGAACTCTAGCTTCAAGCTAATAAATTTCCCCTTCTGGAGCGTAAGAACGTCATAATCCTTTTCAAATCCAATATGTTCTCCCCCCCTTATTAAGGAGGTTTTAATGCACCAATAATTTTTAAATATCCGTCGCTTTCGGCACTTACTCTTCGAGAGTTAGAAATCTCTCAGCACCGTTGCGCGGCCTAATCATTCTTTCCTTTACTTCACATTCCTCTTTTGTTCCATACTACCACACTCCATCCCTCTCACACGCCTAACCTCGAATTTTTTATCTAAATAATGCCGTGCTTTGCCCGTCGCCTCTCTTGGAGGCTTCACTCCCTCATGTTCCTTACTCTTTCGCTTTTTCCGACATTTTGGTCACCTTGCCTTTCATCTACTCACTTTCTTTCTTTCCCAAAATATCATTGTGTTAGAACTTTCCGAGCTTAACCTGTAGTGAAAACAGCCTCAGCTTGCCTTATAACATTTGTGCCATTTCATTTTCTTTCGCTTGATTGCTGGGATTCAATATAGCCATGTGTAAGATGTCATATACATACGTATACATAATCGCCACCATCTTGTTTACAAAATTTTTCCAACACTATTCAACTTACCCTGTTTCTAAAGCTGTAATGCACCTTCCTTCTTTTTCACCGATTCAGTCCGCCTCGTCCTACGTGACCTCTTAAGGTTTCTGCCCACTCTGTATACTCTGATTTCTCTTAGGCTACCCTAGCTTCCCATTTATCTCTCCTATGTCCGACTCCACAAGACTTTTAGTAAACTTTTCAGGGGGTCACCCATCCTAAAATTGCTCCCACTCCAGCACGCTTAACCTTGGGACTCTGATGAAACGCGACGTTCTAATACTAATATGATCGCGTCGACCTCGCCGCCTGACCTTTAGCACATAATCTGTAGTAGGTTGAAGTCTTAACAGATTTCAAAACGTCCTCATAACACATCTCCCGCCGAATTAGAAAGGGTCTCTTACTTCAACCAGTAGTCATTGAATTCTCGTAGTCATTCCAAATTCTTCGTTGGACGGCACTTATATTCCAACGGTAAGTGTCCACAGTTCTCTTGGAAATAGTATCTCTATCTCAACCTATATCACCTGTTTCTTCTGATGAAATTATACTGCGCCATCTGTTCCTTAAGCCTACTGTCTTTGTCGCTTAAAGATTCCATTATTTTCGAGGTGAAGTCATGCGCACGCAGTACCCCTTTATGCTTTATGCCATTTTACCCTTACTGTGTACCCAACACAGGCTTTTAACTTACTCAAAAACATACCAAGTTCGGCTCAATAATAGCCTTATCTTATTACCCTATCGCCGTACTACACCTTTAAATTCATAACCATGTACTCCCTCTTCGTTCCATATTCGCGCTCATTTAATTATGCCTATTTTTGGGTGCTTCCTTTAGTATCCCCTTACCACATTTCTCCAGTCTATGTCCATCCTCCTTTTCTGCGCGCGAGGAATTTTATAATATCTCCATATCTTCCAGAAAATACTACACCTACATAACCCCTTTCTCACTTTCAAAGCATATTCTGTTCCTCCCTATTTGTTCTTATCATACCAATCATTCCCTAACACTCATTTTACCTCGTTATTCATCTTTCTATGATTTGGCCTTTCACAGTTCCGTCACTGATATTACCCGTGTTCACGGCTACACATGTCACCATCTATTACTGCACTGTTATCTTACTCACTTTTCTTTTTATCTCTTCTTCCAATCAACCCCTTCTTCTTTTGTGCTCACTATCGTTTCCGTTATCTCGTAATTTCTATTCCGTACCTTCCCTATAGAAGAACTTCATAAATTCCTCTCTTTTCTTCCTTTTCTTTTTTGATCACCAGCTCACCTTCATACTTTAGTCACATAAATCATGTCATATCTTTTAGTCACTTCCTCGCTAGGCTTTGCTCATTTTCGTAACAATCCTTATTTTATTCACATAATATCCTGTTCGTAATCAATCTTATCCTTAATATCTCGCAAGTTGTCTTATCAATACATTCATATCCGTCACAATTCTTTTTCCTCTGTGCTCTTGTCTCAATCATACTATTACTTCTTCTAACTATAAACTCGTCGTAATTTATCCCCGCTTGTCAATTCAATTGGTACCTTAATATAACGCCCTATCAGGATTTGCCATTCCCTCATAAATCATCCCTTAATATCACAAGCCTTTTTCTGAATTCTTTTCTTTTCATATAGATATCGACCTCCTAATTACTATTACCATCAATTCCGTAGTTAACTTATTTCTCGAGGTCGGATGTACTTGCAACATAGTCAAATCCTATCCTTACTATTGACACAACCTTTCAAGGCATATCACAAACCCATATCTCATCCTTTTTTTTATTTTAGAAAAATTTTGACAGAGTTTCCTCTATATTTCTTGCTATCTCAAAACCTGCACGCAGGAAATACCAATAATACCTCACAGGGCCAACACGTATATATACATATCATATCCTATCACAGCCACACAGGGCTCCCAGTATCAATAACAGTATGAAAATGATGGACTTACCTCGTATGTCAAACTCGAACTGCACCTGTTACCTTTTCCTGCCCATTTTTTTTCCTTCCAATTTTTAACTTTACATATCAATCGTACCTTAATACCTTACCCGACATATATCTTTTGTACCCTTGCTTACCTGCGTGCTCCCGAATATCGTCAATCACTTTCTTCTGTCGATGTCGACCTTCAGCTGAAATCAAAAGTTAGTACGAGGGAATCGATTTCCTATGACTTGGCTCTATCGCACGATCTAAGACGGAAAAAGGTCACCGATTCCTAAATGCCCCGCGAGCCTCTGTTTATAAGTGTGGCCGGCTTCACACCATAAATAAAACTCTGCCGGACACGGTCTGTAGAAAATCCGAGGACGAACCGCTCTGATACCACTTCTTGTCACACCCCGATCTTACTAGGGTGTGATGGGCACCCGACCCCATATTCGGAGCCGAGCGAACCCGCTGACTCTTATTGCACGTATGAACTTATGAATCAGTTAGAAATGAATACATAGAATTTTTTTTTTCCATAAGTAAAATCTGACACCACATAAGACTCGTGACCCGAAACATAATAACATATCTACGGAGCCGCTTACAGACTGACAACCCAATACCCACGACTCTGTCTGCAAAGTCTCTAACTTCGAACAAAGCATCATAGCATCTATACTCTGACTCGGCAGCACTCCGGGACAAGTGGAGCCTACCAACTCTGCTGGAACATCCTCTATGCTAGATTCAGCTCATCTGGGCGTACCTGCGCGGCATGAAACGCAGCCCCCGAAGAAGAGGGGTCAGTACGAGCAATGTACTGAGTATGTAAGGCATGAAAAATAATACAAACAGGAATATAAGTATGAACAACAATACCATGGGATCATAGAACATGTGATGAGATAAGAGGATAACCCGTACATGTGAACGCCCTTTTGGCTGGATACCATGCATGCTTGTTTTTCCTTTTTAGAAAAAAAAACATTTCTTTTCATAGACATAGAAAATAGAACTTATGTCATGTCATGTCGTGTTATATCATATCAAGTCATAGTGTATCAGGTAGTATCATAGCACCGAACAGCGTCGGCTCGCCCACATTGCGCCGAAATACTCCGCTCGCCCATAAATCAATGTGCGTCCGGGCATCCGCGTCCGGGATGATAAGCTCACCCCCCGACAGTGGCAATGAAACATGTTTCCCTTCCCATTTCCCCCATGTATCCCTTCCCCCCCACCCCATGTTCATGTACATTTTTCATATACATATGTCGTATAAGCATGCAGGAGAGCCCAAGAAAATCATGTAACCATCGGAGTGACGTAAGGTCGGAAACCTCCGATTATATTATAGAATAGCTATGGGCGCTTGCCTCACCTTGAAGGAACGATTAATATAAGGCGAGACTATTAATAAAGAGTAATTTCATGAGAAAACATAAACCAGGATCATAAGGCCTCGTTTCGTATACTTGGAATCTTTAAAAATAGACATTATTAGGGTCATATTCTTCATGTAAACATTTTCTTCCTTGACATCATCCATGTCATTGTAGAACATGTTCATCGTCATTGTTGTAAAACTTACTTTGTCATAAACCTTTGTTCTGGGAAAAAAATACGAGCACTTTGGAAAACATTTACTAGCTATCGGAGGAGAAGAATTATGCCTTGGAATCCATGGATTAGTTAAAACACTATTGTTTAGTAATCGGAATGATAACCAAAAGTTTTCCTTTAATTATAGTACGAAAATAAACCAAACGGAACAATAAGAGTGAATTCGAGAATAGTGGGCCCACCTCGAGTCAGCTGAGGTGGCGTACACAATTTACGTACGTTAGGCTTCATGGAGTCACTTATGAAGGTCTAAGGGTCACTCGGTTCCATTTGGGCAAGTTAGAGATGTTTAAACAATTATTTCAATAAAACACACCAAACTTAATTCAATTCTATTGAATGAAAAAGGGGAAATTTCAAGTTCGGATTTCTAGGAATGGAGTCATCCCCGAGGCGCGTATTCAAGCCTATTATGTCTAAGACATGCCAAAGAAGGAAGGTGAAACCTTACATACCTTTTCTGCTTCATTTGCGACTCCAAATTCAAGTCCCAAATCCGCCAAAATCTACAAATTGGTCACATTTACCCAAACATTAATTAGGGCATTTAGGTTAATTCTTTAAAGCAACACTTGGTTTGCCGAAATTTTGGCAGCATTTCCCCTGTAAATACACCATCCCCAAGAATCTATCTTGGCCAATTTCAATCAACAACAATCCCGGGAATTCTACCCGGCCAAACTATCAACAACAATGCCAACAATCTTACCAACAACACTCCATTTATATTCAATTGAATTCAATTTAATTTACTACTCCATCTCTAACCATATTAAGTCCTCATTTTTCATTATGGAATCCACAATACAACAACCAAGATATATTAAATAAAATTAATTCATCACTTCCACATACACTACTATATTCGGCCACCATACTACATGCATATGTTCATGCATTTTTCATCCATTACTATACATTACAACGACAACCAACACTAAGAACAATTAATTCATTCTCTTCCACCTCATGCAACAACCATACGGCCACAACATACAACATTCATGTTCCATGCATTTTCATTCATTTCTATACATTACACCAACAACCAAAAGACTAAATAAAACTTGTCCATCTGTCACACCCTTAATCCGATAGGGTGTGATGGGCACCCGACCCTTACCTAGGGCCGAGCGAACCCGCAGACTTTCGTAATACACACGTAATACACATAATCATACAGGGCCCGCAAAACGTGTCATAAGTTCACAATGAAAATTTTTCAGAAAACGAACATGCCTTTTATCTTTATCAAACAAATAGTCACAACAAATCTGGAACATAATGCATTATAATACACCGGCTCACATAGCTGCTCACATACTGACGTCTTATACACACGACACTGTCTGCAAAGTCTCTAACATAATTCCAGACACCACAACAAAAGCACTCTGACTCAGCAACACTCCGGAGGAAATGGAGCTCGCCAATCCAGCTGGAACATCTTCTACTAACATCTTCTACTCATCTGTAGGTACCTGCGTGGCATGAAACGCAGCCCCCGAAGAAAGGGGGTCAGTACGACATATGTACTGAGTATGCAAAGCATGAAATACAAACAACGAAGTCATAACCGAAGTCGGGGGTACGGAAAGTGCATAATAGCCAGAATACCCAAGTGTTTGCTTCTGCCGTACAAATCATACATAAGAGGTACAGAAGACACATACGATAATCAGAATGCCAAGAGCTTCGCTTTCTTTGAAAACATTTCTGTCTCATATATACGAAAAATCAAACACATATACCGCGGCCAAATACCCAGCGGTCAATATCATACACATACCGCGGCCAAATACCCAGCGGTCAATATCACACATATACCGCGGCCATATACCCAGCGGCATTATCACACATATACCGCGGCCAAATACCCAGCGGCATTATCACACATATACCGCGGCCAAATACCCAGCGGCATTATCACACATATACCGCGGTCAAGAATCCAGCGGTTAATATCACACATACCGCGGCCAAGAATCCAGCGGTTAATATCACACATACCGCGGCCAAGAATCCAGCGGTTAATATCACACATACCGCGGCCAAGAATCCAGCGGTTAATATCACACAACATACCGCGGCCAGGAATCCAGCGGTTAATATCACACAACATACCGCGGCCAAGAATCCAGCGGCATTATCACACATTACACATATACCGCGGCCAGGAACCCAGCGGTCTCCGGAATATCGTATACAACACAAAAACTTACAAAGACCCAACAGCATAATCAAAGTGAACTATCGTTTATAAGCCAAAACAGTAGTCAAATCAGATTTTCCTCCGAGTATCACTCGGGAACATATCAAACTGAACTTCAGAAACCATAGTTACGTATCAAGATCATGTATATAAAAGTCCTTATCTCAAACCCGACAGCTTAAATAAGTAATCATACTCGGGGGTCGGAAAGATAGTCATATTAAGCTTTTTCAAAAGATAGGTCGTTGGAACCAAACATAGAAAGTCGCGGGGCCCACGGACGAGCGTCAACCCAATCCGGCCCGCCTATGAAAGTCATAGACCTTATACGTTATAGAATCATTTGCTAACATATCAAAGCCATCCGGTTCGTTTGTGAAAGTTACGGGGCGTTCGTAGTTTTCGAAATCGTTTAGGAACAAAATTCTTTTGAAAACAATACCTTTTATGCAACTTTTGAAACCTTGTCATATGAAAGACATAAGGACCCTAATTCGACTACATTAAGAATACGAATATCAAGAAACAAATAAGAATCGTTTACGAGCTCAAAGCAATCCAATACCGTTCATAAAAGTTACGAACATTTTTAGACATAAGATCCTTTCGGAGTAAAACCGTTTACACAACATTTCAAACTCAATCATATCAAAGACATACGAACCACACCGACCATACTAAGAATGCCAACATCAAAAGCAAATCAATCACAAACATACTCGAAACTTAAGAATGGAGTTACCCCGAGGCACAAATCATGTCATACCTTAATCCCGTCTAAGACATGCCAAAAGAAGGAAAGGTAAGCTTTACATACCTCATTTGCTTCCTAAGCTAATTCAAACTTGGGCCTCGGCTTCTCAAAATCTACAACAACATCAATAGGCATCGAACATTAGCCATAAGCGTCGAAGAATTCAATTCCAAGCCATTACTTTTTCTACAAAGATTTGGGCAAAAGCATTTCCCCGTAAATAGGCCAACCCCGAGAATTCAACTCGGCCAATATTATCAACAACAATACCAACAACCATTCTAACAACATCAATCATTAATTCAAAATGCATTCTAACATTAACAACCTTCTTTCACATAATGCGACGACATTCACTTATATTCAATTCAACCGCATATAACCAAACTAACACCAACGCTTACACATTCAATTACTAATCCGAAACCATTCAAACAATATTCAAGAACACTTTAAACAATCCGCAAAATATTCCAAACAACCCAACCACTATACTATTCCACCCGAAACTTCCAAATGCCATAAGAACAACAACAATACATGTTTTTCTTCCAAATTCATAAACTACATCAATAATCCGCATTTTAACAACATCATTCTCATAAATTCCATAAACCATATTAAAATAACATTATCTTCTCTAACAACTTACAAACGACTCCAACTTCCATTTAAATCATTAAACCATCATTTTCATTATGGAATCCATACCAACAACAACCAAAATATTAAATAAAAATTAGTTCATCACTCCAACATAACCAACACCTACACGGCTTCACTTCAACATACCATATTTCATGAATTTCTACACACCACAACACATATAAACCATCCATAACATGTGAAAAGAGGATTAAAACTTACCTTCTTCAACATTTTCTTGTTCCCATGCTCCTCTAATTCCAAATGAAATTATATTCGTGACTATGCGCTGCCCGGACTTCGATTGGTACTTCATTACTTGAAATTTCACTCAAAATCCTCATTTTGTGAGGTATATTTGCTCCCTTTTTTGTGCTGAATTTTCTGGAAATATTGGGACTTTTGGCTGAAAAAAAAATGAGATTTTTGTCCCTTAAAACGGACTGCTGAAGTCGGTTTTACTGTAGCTACAGTACTGTAGCAGTACTGTAGCGGTACTGTAGCGGTACCGCGGGAATGCTGTTTCTGCGTCGACAGTTCAGTTTGTAACGTCTATAATTCTCTACTCCGATGTCCTATCAATGAACGGTTTGTTGCATTACAAACTAGACTCGACGGACTTCATTTTAGGATTTTGAAACACCTTAAAACTCCACATATACTATGATATATGCGCCTCCAAAGTTGACTAAAATCCGTCCCGCGTTTCTCAAATTTTCGTCGAATTTATTTTCTTCAATTTGCTCAATCCCGAAATATTCCAAAATTCTCCATACATGATATTTATCACTTATTACACTAATAATGGTCATGTTACCGTGTTTCAAAATATTCTTTTCCGATTACGACTTACGAGATCGTAATTCACCCTTTTTCTTCGTCGTTACGTACTCTCCATGGCTTGTGCCTTTCAAAACATCCCATTACTACGATGAGGTACATGTCAAACTCATGCTCTGAAAACGCGGGGTATAAGACCATCATCACTACACAATGCCACACATACACGGCCACCACACAAATTCCATATCCTCGTGAATTTCATTCATTTTTTCCATATCACAACATACACAAACATCCATAATATATAAAAGAGGATGAATTCTTACCTTTCTCCTTTAGCTTCACACTTGACTAGAATTGTAACTTTGCAAGAATATGGGTTCTACTTGCTCCAACAACTCTTCCATGTTGTAGAGGACCTCCAAATGAGCTAGAATATTAGGAGGAAATAATGTTTCCTCATTAATTTTCCATGGCTAGATTTTACTAGCCATGGCCGAACCTCCCTACCTCTCTTTTCTTTTTCTTTTGTTTTTGTTCTTTCTTCCAATTTCTTGAATTAAAAGATGACATCCCATATATATATATACATGTCTTCCACCAATTTTCCATATTTATAATTAAGTCCCTCAAAATAAAAGTATGGCCACATGATCCCTTGCTTTCCTTCTCTAGAAAATTCTTCCATTTTCTTGAATTTTCTTAAAATAGTCAAAGAAGACTAATTGTCTTCTTAAGCCAACTTTGGTCCATAGGCTTTGTTATAGCTTATAATTAGCCCCCTTTCATATTTATACTTGGCTCCCCTCCAATTATAATATGAACACATGGCCTCTCTCCTTTTTCTAGAATTTTCTTTCTTTTCCTTGAACTTTCTTAAACAAAAGATGACTTATTTGTCATCATTTTCATTCTTTTTCTTTCCCTTTTTTTTTTGTCACATGGCCAATATGGCCCTTTTAGAACTTTCATGAACTCCTTTTGTAAAATTCCCGTTTTGCCCCTCGACTTTCCTCAATATTATCATTTTGCCCCTAGCCTTTCACATTATTTTTACGGCGCATTTTGCGAATTTCTCTTTTGCCCTTAGCCTCTCACAATATTTCCATACTAATAATAATCATAAATGATATTCATGACAACTCGTACATTAAAATGATTTTTGAAAATGATCTCGCCCTTAACTTTTCACGTCGACTTTGAAATTTCCAAACGTACAAAATACGGGCTATAACACTTCTGTCACGACCCAATCCCGTAGGCCGCGACTAGTGCCTGAACTGGGCACCCGTACACCCCCATTAATCGGAAGTAGCATACGAATAACTTATACGGTATACAAATAACATATACGTACAAAAAAGTGAAACGTCGCCCCAAAGCTGTCACAAATGTATATACAGATCATGATCACATCTCTCAACAGACGATATCACACATAAGCCGGTGAGGCTATCATAATGCAGGGGGGACGTCCAAAGACACAAATCACACGGACACAATCGAACAAGTAACTACCCATAACCCACACATATATGTCTACAGACCTCTAAGAATCATAACAAAATCATATGACGGGACAGGGACCCGCCGTACCCCTGAATAAACATATACATATGTACAACAACAGAATCCGGGCCAAAGTATAGGCTCCGGAACAAGGGAGCCCTCCAAGACAGCTGAACAGGAATCCTAAGCTGGTGGATCATCCAAATAAGTATCTGTACCTGCGCGGCATGAAACGCAGCCCCCGAAGAAAAGGGGTCGGTCGAATATGTCGAATATGCAAAGCATGAAAAACAATGTAAATAGGATCATAATCGAGAACGAGAAGTACGTAAAGTAAATGCAATATCCGTAATATCGAATGCTTACTCATTAAAACACAAATCATGCATAGGGCTCTTAGAATATGGTCGCCCTCTCGTATTGGCGCCATAACACAGCATAACACCAGAAGGTTTCATATCTCCGTATCCCCGTCACACATCATAACACATCATAACGCCATAGCGCAGCATGACACCAAATATAAGCGGAACCCGACCCTCTAGCGAGGAGCTCGGTGAACCGTAACACAGCATAACACCGGAATATAACATAGTGCGCACGATAACATAACCGGCCCGGGACTCGGCGAAGGATGTAATAACAGAATGCACGAGCAGAGTCGTGTGTAACCATATGCAATTTAAAACCTTTTCAAAAACTCCATAGAATAGTCAAAACGAACTATCATTTAAAACCAAGAGAATAGTCAAATCAAGTTTTCCCCGAATGTCACTCGGGAACATATCAAATAGAACTTTAGAAATCATAGATACGTATCAGAACCAGTCGAAATAGCTTATGTAAATCAAGAACATAATCGTCATTACAGACTCGATGGGCAAGTAAGTAATCGATGCTCGAGGGTTAAAACGATAGTCATGCTAAGTTCTTTCAAAAGTCGTTATAACTACACAAAGGAAAGTCGCGGGACCCACGGATGAGCGTCAACCCAATCCGAGCCTGCCTATGGAAGATATAGTCATTATATGTTACAAAACCTTCTACGAGCATATCGAGGCGATCCGGTTCTCGTCTACGAAAGTTATGGCCCTTTTTCGACACGTAACCCTTTAGGAACAAAACTTTTTATGCAAACTTTGAAATCCGATCATACCAAAGACATAAGGACCATTATTCTACTACATTACGAATACCAACATTAAGAAGTGAATAAGAATCATAGACATGCTTGGATCGCAAGAATAGAATTACCCCGAGGCTCGTATCATAACCTACTTACAACTAAGACATGCCAAAAGAAGGAAAGGTTAGGCTTTACATACCTCGTCCGCTTCTTAAGCTAATATGAACTTAAGTCTCGGCTTCTCAAAATCTACAATAACATCATTTGGAACCAAACGTTAGTCATAAGCGCTTAGAAATCCAATTCTAAGTTAGCATTTCATTTACAGAAATTTGGGCAGCATTTCCCCTGTAAATTCAACAACCCCGAGAATTCAACTCGGCCAAATCTTCAACAACAATACCAACAATCATACCAACAACATCAACAACTAATTCAAAATGCATTCTAACGTCAATAACTCTTTTCTACATAATTCGACAACACTTCATTTACATTCAAATCACCACATACAATTAGGCCAACGCCAATGCTCATACATTCAAATACCAATCCGAAACCATTCAAACAAAACTCAAGAACATTTCAAACAATCCACAATATTCAAATGGCCCAACCAATGTGCAATGCCACCCCAAACCTTCCAATTTCCATAGGAACATCAACAACACATTTCCTTCTTCCAAATTCATATACTACACCAACAATCCACACATTAACAACATTAGCCTCAATAATATAAAAACTATATTAAAATCACGTTATCTTCTCCAACAATCTACAAACGATTACAACTTCGATTTAAACCATTAAACCATCATTTTCATTATGGAATCCATGCAACAACAACCAAAAATATTAAATAAGAATTAGTTCATCACTCTAACACCACCAACACCTACACGGCCCAATTTCAATACACAATATTTCATGGATTTCATTCATTTCCACCCACCACAACGCACATAAACCATCCATAACATATGAAAAGAGGATTAAAACTTACCTTCTTCACTTATTTCTTCAACATGGCTTGGGTTGAGAATTGCAAGAATGAATGGTTTGCTTGCTCTAACAATTACTCCATGTTGTTTAGGACCTTCCAATGAGTTAAAAACCTAGAAGAAATAATTTTTTTCATGATCAATTTCCATGGGATGAATTCGGCCAGCCATGGCCGAACCCCCCTCTCATTTTTCTCCTCCATCTCTCCAAGTTTCTAGAGTTACAAAGTGATGAATTAGTCTTGCTAAGTCATCCAACATGTGCACATATAATTCATCCATGTGTGCTATGGCCCACACATGGCTTGGATGAATTTAATTTGGCCAAGCCATGGGTGGGAACCACCTATGAGTCACACTGCCAAGTGGCCATATTTGGCTATTTCATGAAAAATAATTAGCTTCCAATAATTCACTTTTAACCCTAAATTTTTCTTATTATGCCATGCCAATAAAATCATAAGCAACTTATGCCTTAAAATAAGGTCGAAGGTCAAAAGTCTCAACCTCGTATCCCGGAATAGTCTTGTCCTTAACTTTTCATGGTTAGCTCGAAATGTCCCAATGTATAAAATACGGGATATAACACTAGTGCCCGAGATGGGCACTCGTACGTACCCAATAACCAGAATCAGCATACAAATACATGTACAAATGAAAATATCATACGTAGTCTCCAAATTATCGCATGGACAAGCATATATATATATCACAGAAGCCAACAAGGCTATCATAAAGCATAACGTCCCAAAATATATACAAACGCGGGCCGACAAAGTTCGACGCGCGTTTGAATGGGACCGCCCAAAACATAAAACATGCGAACACATCTGAACAGTAATATACACAACCCACATATATGTCTACAGACCTCTAAGAGTCATAACAGAATCAAATGACGGGACAGGGCCCCGCCGTACCCCTGAATAGACATATGCATATATACAACGGAAGAATATGTACCAAAATATGGGCTCCAGAACAAGGGAGCGCTCCAAATAGCAGAATAGGTGTCCTAGGGCACGGCGGATCACCAAAATGAGCGTTCGTACCGCGGGCATGAAATGCGACCCCCGAAGAAAGGGGTCGATGCGGAATATGTACCGAGTATGCAAAGCAAGAAATACGAAGAAAATAATCATAATCGAAACAAGTACGTAAAATAAGTACAATATCCGAATACCAAAATGTTAACTTTTAAAACACAAATCATGCATGGGGCTCAGGGAATATTGTCGCCCACCTGTCATTGGCGCCATAACACAGCATAACACCAGAAGATTTCATATCTCCGAAACCCGACATATCCCATAACACATCATAACGCCATAACACATCATAACACCAGAATATAAATGGAACCCGGCCCTATAGCGAGGGACTCGGCGAACCATAACACATCATACTCCGGAACATAGCATAGTGCGCACGATAACATAACCGGCCCGGGACTCGGCAAAGATATATCAACCATATGCACGAGCGGAGTCGTGAGTAACCATATGCATAAAAATCATCATTATAGACTCAATAGATAAGTAAATAATCGACACTCGAGGGTTAAGACGATAGTCACATTAAGTTCCTTCAGAAAGTCGTTAGAACCAAACATAGAAAAATCTCGGGGGCCCACGGACAGGTATCAAACCAATCCGAGCCCGCCTATGAAAGTTGGAGGTATTAGTCATTATAGAATCTCCTACGAACGTTTCGAAGCGATCCGAGCTCGTCTATGAAAGTTACGGTCGTTCGTAGTTACAGAATCTTTTAAGAACAAAATTCTTTATGCAACATTTGAAATCCAATCATATAAAAACATAAGGACCTTAGTTCGACTACATTAAGAAGAGAAAAAGAATCGTATACAAGCTCGGATCTTAAGAATGGAGTTACCCCGAAGCTCATGTCATAGCCTACTTACCACTAAGACATGCCAAAAGAAAGGAAGGTTAGGCTTCACATACCTCGTCCGCTCTCAAAGCTAATCCAAACCTAAGTCTCGGGCTCCCCAAGATCTACAACAACATCATCGATACCAAACATTAGCCATAGGCATTTAGGAATTCAATTTCCAAACTAGCACTTAATTAAGAAATTTGGCAAAGATTTCCCTATAAATTCAACAACCCGAGAATTCAACTCGGCCAAATCATCAACAACAATACCAACAGCCATGTTTACAACATCAACAATCAATTCAAAACGCATTCTAACATTAAAATCACATTACTTCCAAATCAGCCCACGACACTTACAATTTCAACTTGAATCATTAAACTTTCATTATCAACACAGAACCCATAACACCAATAACCAAAATACTACACAAAATTAATTCATTCCTTGGCATACAAGGAGGCCGAATTCGCCACCACCAACCTACCAACTTCATGATTCTCATACATTTCAACACACTACAACAACCAAACATGCTAAATAGAATTAATTCATCACTCTTACACAACATACACCTACACGGCTACAAGCCATCCACACGGCTCAACATCAACATGCATACTTTCATGAATTTCATTCATTTTTACATACTACAACATACACAAACCACTCATAACACATGTAAACGAAGATTAAACCTTACTTTCTTCCACTTATCTTCTTACTTGGCTAAGGTTTGTTTTTGCAAGAATGAATGTTTTTTTTTGTTCCAACAACCACTCCACATTAATAAGGACCCTCCAATTGGTTGAATTGCTAGGAGAAAATATTTTTTTGATGAAGGTTTTTGGTCTTCAATTTTTTGTCACCATGGCCGAATGGCCTTCTTCTTTTGCTCTCCAAGGTTCTACAATTTTCTAAGTGTGGAAGATGAAGAATATGATTGACTTGGTCATCTTTTGTACACTTATATGAATTATACAAGTGTACCATGGCCCACACATGGGTTGGATCAATTAAATTTGGCCAAACCATGTGTGGGAGCCATTAATTGATGCCTACACGGCCAACATGGCCTTTAATTTCATGAATTCCCAACTTTTAAATATTCACTTTTAACTCCAAATTTCCCTTGATATCTCATGCCAATAAAATCATAAATAACTTATGCCTTAAAACAAAATCATGATTAAAAGTCTCTACTACGTATCCCGGAATAGTCGTGTCCTTAACTTTTCACAGTTAACTCGGATTGTCCCAATGTACAAAATACGGGATATAACATCCCCCCCCCCCCTTTAGAACATTCGTCCTCGAATGTTAAACTAATTATACGGGGTCTTATAAGCATTTTGGGGGAGTTTCTTTTATAGCCATCACATACAATTCATTCATCAATCAACATAACTAATTAAGGAATTTAGAGTACCTGTAGGCATAGGAAATAGGTAGGGATACTTTCTCTTCATCTCCTCCTCGACTTCTCGTGTCATCTCCTCCTATTATTGTTCCGCCAAGACTCCTTAACGGAAGCCACATCTTTACTACGCAACCTTCTCCTCGACGATCCAAGTACGGCTATGGGCCGTTCCTCGTAGGATAATTCCTCTGTCACACGAATATCTCTGCTACGGGAAATATTGCGGAAGGGTCACCAATGCATTTGCGAAGCATGGATACGTGGAATACTTGGATGACCGCTCCCAAGTGCATTTGTTAGATCTAATTCATAGGCAACCTTGCCTATCTTAACAATTTCTTTGATAAGGCCCAATATATCTCGGACCGAGCTTTCCCTTTTGCCGAATCTCATAACACCCGCTTCATGGGTGACACTTTCAGAATACCCAATCACCCAACCCGAAACTCTAAGTGTCGATCGGCGATGTACGCATATGATTTCTGGCCGACTATGAGCTGCTAATAACCGCTCCCGAATTAGTTTCACCTTATCAGCCGCTTACCGGATCACATACGGGGCCAATCGACTTAGTTTCCCCAACGTCGAACCGGTAATCGGTGACCTACATTTCCTACCATACGAGCCTCATACGGTGCCATGCGGATGCGGAGTGGTAGCTATTATTATAAGCAAACTCAACAAAGTGGCAAATGATCCTCCCAGCTACCTCTGAAATCGATAACACAGGCCCGCAACATATCTTCCAGCGTCTGAATAGTACGCTCGGCCTGTCCGTCAGACTGAGGATGAAATGCTGTACTAAGACTCACCTGTGTCCCTAGTCCTTCCTGAAATGATCTCCAGAAGTTAGTTGTAAACTGGGCACCTCTGTCGGAGATAATAGATATGGGAACTCCGTGAAGTCTTACTATCTCCTTAATATATAACACAGCGTAGTCCTCGGTACCGAATACGTAGTCTTTGGAAAGGGAATGAGCTAATTTTGTCAGCCTATCAATGATAACCCATACGGAGTCATACTTCCGTGGAGTGCGGGGTAAGCCTGTAATGAAGTCCATATTAATTATTTCCCATTTCCACGTCGGAATCTCCATTTCCTGTAGCAATCCACCAGACTTCTGATGCTCGATCTTAACCTGCTGATAATCAGTGTTAATCGAGCAACGAACTCGCTATGTCCCTTCATACCATCCCACCAGTACAAGCATCTGAGGTCATGATACATCTTCGTCGACCCTGGATGAACAGAATAACGGGCATAATGTGACTCGCCCATAACCTGTCGCCGCAGCCCCGCAATCTCAGGTACACATATTCTGCCCCTGTGTAGTAGTACTCCGTCAGGTGTAATCTCGAACGGGGTCATCTCCTTTTCAAGGGCTAAATCTCTCAGTCTTGTGCTAGAACGGGGTCCTTATCGTACGTCGCTTTCCTTCCATAATAGAGGATTCGGCAATTCTCGAATCGTAAACCCCAATATCACCGAATCAAGCCGGACGGACTCCAAGACTAGCTAGGATGAATCTCACGAACCATTTCTTTCTTTTTTGATGGCACGTCTCTGTCGAGCTACCCATAGACTTACGGTGAGTACATACGCTACAATATTAGCTTTCCGAGGATATATAAGATATCGACATCATAGTGTTTCGGCAACTCTAACCACCTCCCTGCTTTCAAATTCGACTCTCCTTCGCCTAAAGATATCTTGGGAGCTTTTGTGATCTATATAAATATCAAAATGAAACATGTATAGATAGTGTCTCCAAATCTTCAAAGCAAGAATTACCGCGGCTAGCTCTCCACGTCGTGAGTGGGATAATTTCTTTCGTGCTTCCGAGACGCCGGAGGCGTAAGCTATAACTCGCCGTACCGCATTAATACACACCCCAATCCGACACCGAAGCATCACAGATAAATAACATAGCCGTGGTCCCTCGGAAGAGTCGGGCTGAGGCCGTAGTCAACTTCTCCTTCGAAGAATCGAAAGCTTCGCGAGCATCGGTCATCGGAACTTAGGCGCACCTCGAGTCAGCCTTGTTAAAGGCGCTGAAATCGAAGCGAACTTCTCTACAAATCTCCTATAATATCCTGCCAGTCCCAGAAAACTATGTACCTTAGTAGGTGTCGTAGGTCTAGGCCAATTCTTTACTGACCTCGATCTTACAGATTAACCCGGGATGCCACTGCCTCTAATAATATGCCCCGGGAATGCCCTTCCAAGTCAACCGAAATTCACATTTAGAGAATTTAGCATACAATTTCGGTGCTAGAGCACCTGCTACCGCCTCGGATAGTCCGTATGTGCTCCTCTTACGATCGTGAATAAACCAGGATATCATCGATAAATACGATCACAAACATATCTAGGAATGGCTTGAATACCCGATTCATCAGATCCATAAACACTGCTGGAGCATTAGTCAGCCCAAAAGACATCACTCTGAATTCATAATGCCTATATCGGGTCTTGAATATTTGTCTTTGGATAGTACCGCTCGTACCCGCACACAGTGGTGATAGCGACCGCGTGTCTATCTTCAAGAAACACCTAGCACCTCGCAACCGGTCAAACAAATCATCAATCCCGGGGAGGGGATATTTATTCTTTATGGTTACCTTGTTCACTGGCCATAATCAATACACGTACTGCCCCGACCCGTCATCCTTCTTTTTCTTACGAACAATACGAGGGTACTCCCAGTGATGTCTTTGGGCACACGAAGCCCTTCTCTAATAAATCCCTCTCGCTCCTTCAATTCTTTCAATTCAGTGCCATTCGTGACGTAGGAATAAATATAGGCCGAGTGTCTGGCATGACATCTATAGTGAATTCTATCTCCCGCTTAGGAGGAAGACACGAAGCTCATGCAAATACGGAAATTCATTAACCACCGGAATCGATCGAAGAGTCCCGTGCTTCGCTTTCAAGTCATGCACACGAACCGGATGATAAATATAACCCTTTAACCATCTTTCTTGCCTTGAGGTATGAAATAAACTTACCTACGACGTCGTATTTCCCGACCACTCTATAATCTGGTTCCCCTGGAAATCGGGAAACGAATTACCTTCTTCTTCGACAATCAACGTTAGCATAACAAGAAGCTAGCCAATCCATACCCATACAACATCGAACTCGGTATATCTAGCCTACATCGGATCCGCTTTAGTGCGACCCGCCCTAGTATAATTACCGAACAATCTCTATATACCCGCCCGGCTATACCGTAATCCCTACGGTGTAGCTTCCTCAAACGGTTCTATCGGTTCGAGTTTTATCCCTAATTCTACTAGCAACAAGGGAAGAAATATATGACAAAGTGGAACCTGGATCTATCAATGCATATACATCTCGAGAGAAGATCAATAATATACCTATAACCACATTAGGCGACGCCTCCCGATCTGTGCCGGCCAAGGCATATATGCGGTTCGAGGGACCGCAAGAGCCGAAAACTCGGCCACGGCCTCTACCGCGGCCAGCTGGTGTCGGCGTGCCCCGCCCCGCAGGGCGCATAGCTACAGAAGATGAAGATGAACCAGCAACTGACCTAGTGGCTAAAAGCCGCACCTCCCGGCACCCCCCGAGCGGACAATCTCTCATAAGGTGGCCTGACAAATGCCAGTAAAATAAGCACTCGTGGCACGATAACACTCTCCAGGGTGATATCTCTCACAGTGAGAACACCGAGGTCTGGGTGGCCTCGACTGAAAGGAACCTCTGCCTACCTGCGAACCCGAAGCCCTGGAGCTCTGGCCAGCTCCTGAATACCCTGCATGATATAACCAGTATTTCGTACGCTTGGATAATTCGGGATAATTGAGAGAAGTTAAAGGCAAGACTATTTCCAAAATTATTTTAATGTACAAGTGGGTTGTGAATATTATTTATGAACCTTATTAGTATGGAAATGTTGGAAAAGGCCAAGTGGCGAGGGTAAAAAGGTGATATTTACTAAAAGGTTCATGGTAATATTATGGAAGGGTTAAGGGTAAAATGGGAATTTCATAAAAATTGTCTTGAAAATTCTAGACCAAGCCAAGGCTTGGTCATGTGTGTGTATGTGTATATGTGGGTCCCACTCTTATATGGACCAAATTTATAAAAAGACAAGTGGTCATCTTGTTTTAATTTAAGGAAATTAAAATAAGAAATTTCTAGAAAAAGGAAGAAGGAGGCATGTGGCCATTTCATATTTAATGGGGCTAATTATAAATTATAAGGACATATGGACTAAAGTTGCAAAAGAAGACACTTAGTCTTCTTTAATTATTTTGGAAAATTCAAG
>NW_026714771.1:0-21137 GCF_029784015.1 Lycium ferocissimum | reverse complement strand
GATGTGTTTGAAGTAGCGTTTGATATTTGTATCGGCTGGGCTGAAACCCCGGTTGTGTGTGATTCGGGTTTGACGAATGCGTTTGGGTGCTGACTCGGGCACTAGTCACATTTTACGGGGTTGGAGTCGTGTGATACGTCGTGGGAGGTTGTATGACGTGTGATGAGTATGTTTTCCATAGGCGGGCCGGCTCGGGTTGACACTTCCGTCCGTGGGTCCCGCGACCTTCCTTTGTACATTTCGATGACGTTTGAGAGAGTTTGGTATGACGATTTTCCCGACTCCCAGTACGGTCATTTTACTTACTTTTTGAACCTATGATAATGATTTTATGCATATGGTTACTCACGACTCTGCTCGTGCGGTTTGTTGGTACATCATTCGCCGGTTCCCGGGCCGGTTTTGTTGTCGTGCGCACTATGATATATTCCGGTGTTATGCTGTGTTACGGTTCCCGAGATCTCGCCATAGGGCCGGGTTCCGTTTATGGAGTTATCTTTGATGATATGGCTTATGAGGTGTTGTGATGATGTGTTGCGTTCGGGGTTGTACGGGAGATTTGAAACCTTACGGTGTTATGCTGTGTTATGGCGCCATCGACAGGCGGGCGACCATATTTTCTGTGCCCTTTTGCATGCTTTCTATTTTAAAAATAAACATTTGGCATTTTGGAAATGTACTTACTTTCGGTACTTAAATTTTTCGAGGTGTGTGACTCGGATTTCATTTCTTGTATTTTCTGCTTTGCATACTCGGTACATATTTCGTGACGACCCGCTTTCTTCGAAGGCCGCAACGTTTCATGCCGCAGTACGAACGCCCGGTTTGGTGATCAAGTCGGTTTAGGATACCTACCTGTTTGTGTTGGAGTGCTCTTTTATCCGGAGCCTACGTCTTGGTATATACTCGTTCGCTGCGTGTGTGTGTGTGTGTGTGTGTTCGAGGGTACGGCGGGGCCCGTCCGTCACATGATTCTGTTAGTTGGTTTGTTTAGAGGTACGTAGACGTATATGTGGGTTGTGTGCCTACCTTGTACGGATGAGTTTGTATATATATGTTTTGGGCCAATGCGCCGTTTGATAGCCTTGTCGGCTTTCGATATATATATATATATATATATGATTGAGTTTGAGATGTGTTTGAGACAGCGTTTGATATTTGTATACGCGTCAGCCAGCTGTGTGTGATTCAGGTTTGATGAATGCGTTTGGGTGCCCAACTCGGGCACTAGTCACGGCCTACGGGGTTGGGTCGTGACAAAAGTGGTATCAGAGCAGTTCGTCCTCGGAATGTCTACGACCGTGTCTCGTAGAGTCTTGTTTATCGGTGTGTTGTGCACCACATCTATAGCGGAAGCTACGGGGCATCTAGGGTGTCATCTTTTTCTTTCGATCCTAGATCGTGCCATAGAGCCAAGTCATAGGAAATGAGATTCCTTACTTTGATCTTTGATTTATTGAGAATGGTGTTGATAACGAGAAAGTGACTAGCGATGTTGGAAGTTGCAAGCACGCGGGTAAGTAAAGGTATGAAAGACATATGCGGGGTGAGGTAAAGACATATAAAGTTGAAGATCAAAGAGTGAACAAGAGAATGTGTTTTGAATTGGGCATTTTGTTTATTATTTTCGTACTGTTGTTGATGTTGGGAGCCACTGAGGTGTGATATGATATATGATCTGGTATGGGGTATGATGTGTTTGGAGATATGCAATCTTCCGAAGTATGATGTCTTGTGGCGCCCGGATGGAGCGGCGACCACGTTCGTCCGCCGGGTCCCATTATGGACCGTATATGGTATGATGAGTCCTTCACCGAGTCCCGGTTTGCGGTTCTTCGAACCGCGTATACGCTCGAGGTAGGCGGGATCCGGGCGGCACCGAATGTGGGTCCGGGGTATATGAACTCTTATTATAATAATCGATGTGTGTGTGTTTGTTGTATAAATGTTGGTTGATAGCGGCAAGTAGGGATTCGAAAGCCGATAGTCGGGTATTTGTAAATAATGACGATCAGGTATGTGTTGCCATAGGGAATTTGGGTATACGGAATGGAAAGTAGGCATGTCCGTAGGTGAGAAGTTAGTGTCGAGGTTTGGAGGGGGCTAAAATAGTAAGTGTGTTATGAGAGCGTTTGGAAATACTGGTAGAACTTCAATTTACTCAGGTTACGTGATGAAAGTCATGTGATAAGGTGGACGCGATTATATTGGAGTAAAGCATCGTATTTCATCGGAGTTCCGAGGTTAAGCGTCTTTGGGGTGAGAGCAAAGTCGGGGGATGGGTGACCCCACTGGGAAGTTTTTGGAAATCTTGCAAGTTCGGATGTAAGAGGCAAATAAGAAGCTAGGATTGCGGCCAATGTGTGAACGGAAAGTTGAAGACGAAATCTAAGCCAAGGGAGCGATAGAAGAGTTCGAATTAAAGTCGAGATAAAGAAGGAAGGAAATGATATGATTAGTAGGTACGACTATGTGTTATGGTAATAACGGGAATCTTCCCCAGGTCCTTATGCGACCTTATAAGACTAGTTGAACATTCGAGGACGAATGTTCCAAAGGGGGGAAGGATGTTACATCCCGTATTTTGAACGACGGGACGATTCGGGTTAACTAGGAAAAGTTAGGGTTAAGACCTTTCCGGGAGGCGAAGTCGAGACATTTGACCTCCGATTTTGTCGTAAGACCTAAGTGTGTATGATATTATTGGCATGGGAACGTTTTGGAAAATTTGGGACCAAAGATGGAATTTGTGGAAGTTATCAATTATTGAAAGAAAGAGAGGGAGTAAATTATGGCCATGTGGCCGGCCACCTTTGAGTGGGCCATGGCCACATGGTTGGCCATTATTTGTAATAAAGGAATGACTTAAGGGACCATTATATCATCATTTCCATTAGCAAGAAAAATCAAGAAACTTGGAGAGCAAAAGAACCCCAACCATTCGGCCAAAGGAGAGAGAATTTCAAGACCAAGATTAAGCCTCCCCAAAAATTATTTCTCCTAAGCAAATCTACTAATTGGAAGGTGCTTGATAACGTGGAGTTGTTGTTTCAAGCGTTGGATTGTTCGTTTTCATCCTTGGCCAACTTTGGACAAATTGAGGAGTTGTGAAGAAAGGTAAATTCTAACCTTGTTTTATGAGTTATGGAAGGTTTATGTGTGTTGTTGTATGTTGTTATGGATGAAATTCATGGAGACTTTGTATTTGAAGTTGAGGCCGTGTACATGTTAGTTGGCCGTGTATGTGTGTATTATGTTGAAAGTGATGAATTAAGTTTATGTAGCATGTTTGGTTGTTGTGAAGTGTTGAAATGAATGAAAATCATGAAGCTTATACATAGGGGTGTGTTGGCCGAATATGGCCTTTATGTGTGTTAAGAAATGAATTAGTTTTTTTAGAATTTTGGTTGTTGTTGTTATGTGGATTCTATGTTGGAAATAAGAGTTTAATGATTCAAATTGGTATTGTAAGTGTTATGGGCTGATTTGGAAGATTTGGTGCCTTTAGTGTGATTTTTATGTTTATGGAAATGACATGGGTAGAGTATGGATTGTTGAAGTAAATCATGGTTTGAAAATAAGGAATGTGTTATGGATGTGTTCTCGGGTTTGGGGACCATTTCGGGTGGATTGGAGTATTTGTTGGGTTGTTGGAAATATTGTGTGAATTATTTAAAGAGTTCTTGAATGTTGTTTGAATGGTTTTGGAGTGATAATTGAGTATGCGTTAGTTTGATTACATATTGGTTTGTAAGTGTGTAGTTGTAGTAAGCATAATTGGAATATTGTTGGAATGTGTGGAGAAGGATTATTAATGTTCGAATATGTTTGAATTGATTATGGATATTATTGGAATGATTGTTGGTGTTGTTGTGTTGTTAAAATTGGCCGAGTTGAATTCTCGGGGTTGGTCTATTTATAAAGGAAGTGCTGCCCAATTTTCCGTAGGATTATGTGTTAGCTGGAGATGAATTTCTAAATGCTTGGTTGACGTTGGTATTTATTAATGTCATGTAGATCTTGGGGAGTTCGAGATATAAGTTTGATTTGGATTAGCGTTGTGTGCGAGCGAGGTATGTAAAGCTTAACTCTTCTTTCTTTTGGCATGTCTTAGTTCAATATAGGCTACGATACTAGCCTCGAGGAAATTCCATTCTCATAATCCGAGCATGTCTATGACTCGCGTTTGTCTTTTGGTACTCGTATGTTGATGTGAGAAAATATTGGTTTTGATGTTGTTGGAAAAATTGATTTTAAAGTTGCATAAAAACTTGGTTTTCAAAAGAGTTTTATTCTTAAACGATGTTGAAACTACGAACGCTCATAACTTTCGACTAAGGGCTCGGATTGCCTCGATATCGTCGTGGGAGGTTGTATGACGTGTGATGAGTATGTTTTCCATAGGCGGGCCCGGCTCGGGTTGACACTCGTCCGTGGGTCCCGCGACCTTCCTTTGTACCTTTCTGATGACGTTTGAGAGAGTTTGGTATGACGATTTTCCCGACTCCCAAGTACGGTCATTTTACTTACTTTTTGAACCTATGATAATGATTTTATGCATATGGTTACTCACGACTACGCTCGTGCGGTTTGTTGGTACATCGTTCGCGGTTCCGGGCCGGTTTTGTTGTCGTGCGCACTATGATATATACATCCGGTGTTATGCTTGTGTTACGGTTCCCGAGACCTCGCCATAGGGCCGGGTTCCGTTTATGGAGTTATCTTTGTGATATGGCTTATGAGTGTTGTGATGATGTGTTGCGTTCGGGGTTGTACGGAGATTTGAAACCTTCGGTGTTATGCGTGTTATGGCGCCATCGACGGGCGGGCGACCATATTTTACTGTACCCTTTTGCATGCTTTCTATTTTAAAAATAAACATTTGGCATGTTGGAAATGTACTTACTTTCGGTATACATTTCGAGGTGTGTGACTCGATTATTTCTTTTGTATTTTACTGCTTTGCATACTCGGTACATATTTAAATGCTGTGACCCCACTTTCTTCGGTGCGTTTCATGCCCGCGCAGTACAGAATGCCCGTTTGGTGATCCGCCCATTTAGGAGACCTATCCTGCTGTGTTGGAGTGCTCCTTTTATCCCGGAGCCTACATCTTGGTATATACTCGTTCGTTGCATATGTGTGTGTTTGTGTGTGTGTTCAGGGGTACGGCGGGGCCCTGTCCCGTCACATGATTCTGTTAGTCTGTTTAGAGGTCTGTAGACGTATATGTGGGTTGTGTGCCTACCTTGTACAGATGGGTTCGTATGCTATATGCTTTGGGCCAATGCGCCGTTTGATAGCCTTGTCGGCTTTCGATATATATATATATATATATATATATATATATATATATATATATATATATATATATATATATATATATATATATATATATATATATATATATGATTGATTTGATGTGTTTGAGACAACGTTTGATATTTGTATACGCGTCGACCCGGTTGTGTGTGATTCGAGTTTGATGAATGCGTTTGGGTGCCCAACTCGGGCACTAGTCACGGCCTACGGGGTTGGGTCGTGACGGTAAGGTCTTTTATTAAGATTTCCTATTTTTTTCATCTTAATCTAATATGCATTATTTTTTTTAGCGATACTATCCGGATCACGACACTACAAAAGTCATCTTGGATGTTGTTCGGAGGCTTTATGGTAATCATTTTTATACTTCATGGACTGAAATCCCATATGATACTCGACGGGCTATGTTTAGAGAGTTTAACGTATGGATTATACATATTTTATAACTTGAATTTACTTTTATATAAATCATCTAACATTAGCTATTTGATTTGCGGATGTATTGTACATGGGATCAAATGACAATGATAGGATTCTTTCAGCTTTGAGAAGAAGGGGAGTGCAAGGTTGTCGATTGGTTTTCGAGGGCTAGAAGGTATATGACGTGCCCCAATGGCTAAACGGCTTTTCCATAGGGAGAAACTTAAGGCATATTGGCAAACTCTTTTATCGCCAAGTACGAAGCGAGGCAAAGGCTGCCCGTGCATCCCGAAGGTGGCTCTTTGATGACGCAGGGTGCAAGATGACGGGCACGTGGCTAGGACAATGGTAAGTAATTTTATACTTTTAAAGTTACCTACGATCAATATATCATTATTGAGCTATTAATTTTATGTTTAACGTTTTTTTTTTTGCGAGAAAAAAGCTACGGGACGAATGCACTAAATCAGCTATTCCTAAAGACCCATACAAAAAATCTAGAAGCACGAGTCGGATCCGACCTTATGGGTTGAGGGCAGGGGCTCGTGACCTATGTAAGTGATAATTTTATTATTTAAGTAATTATATATAAGTTTAATTATGATAATATTCGTTATATATAAGTTTCATTTTTAATATACGGAGGCAATATATGGATCATGTGGACCCGATGCGACGGAAACTCGACCATCGAGGGCGTCAAACCAATTAGAGATAGATTTTTGGTGTAGAGCTAGTTGAAAGTACAAAGGGTAGGCGGTCTAGGCCCAACGAACAGCAAGTCGCCTTCGGTCGAATTGCGAGGTGAAGGGTCTTCTCGACAAGACGAGGGAGTTGATGATGTTCGTAGGTCGCAGCTATGGCGCGGCAAATTACGGACTTAATAGGAAATTAGCTGGCGAGGCAAGAAGAGTTGAGGAAAGTAACACCATGAAAATATTGAATTGCAACATGGCACAAGTTAAAAAACCACATCGCATGTGGAACGTTTTAGTGTGCCCCCTTCTCCCATCCCTCGACCCGAAGATGTGTGTGATTTCGTAGCAAGACACCGGATGATCAAGTAGTTTGAATTTAATAATGGACTTATGTTAAAACTAGTTAATGGTACTTTTGGTTGGTCATTTAAATATTTCAGAACTTTGAAGGTTTATTTAGATCGTATTTGATGTGTTTTATTATTACTTAGGATGATTTTATGTGTTGTAGCTCTTTTTAGATATTGATTTGGAGCATTTTAATGCTAGTTTTTGAAGTACTTTGTTATTAGTTTCGGCTTTTGGTTTTAGGTTTTTTGTGTGTGGTTGCGAGAGTCTACATGATTTGCATGGATTTTCACCAAACGGAAAATCGACTTTTGTCCGTACGGTTTTACGGGTCGTGAATTAATTTCTGCAGATTTTCCGAATCAAACTATTCTATAATTAATGCTTATATTTTAAAAAAAAACCGACTCGCTGTGTCGGTTTATATATTAAAAATAAAAAAAAAATTATATAAAAAAACCGACGCGGTGCGTCGTTTTCTAAAATATATATTATTTATATATAAGATAAAATATATATTATTTATATATAAGATAAAATTAAATTTTTTTTAATTTTTAAAAATATTTGAATATATATATATATGATTCAACGTAACCGATCTGTGGTGGTAAAAACCGTTTTGTCCGTCGTTTTTCGAATAATATCGCAGAGAGTTAAATGATTAAAATGCTATTTTCCGATTGGTTAAAAAAAACCGACGCTAAATCGGTTTTTGTCAAATTTTTTCCGTTTTTTAGTAGTGTGGGGCTCCTCCGAGAAATAGGCTCCTGAGAATACTGCGGAGGCCTTATTAGCACCCCCACGATCCGGGCGGGTCTTTTCATCTCTATCTTTGCCGCGGAAAAAGGGGTCGAAGTGATCTTCCCTATATGTATCGCATCTAAGATCGATAAAGACAACATCCTAATTGTCATGTAGCCTCCGTTTATAGATGTGTGCACAACACACGATAAACAAGACTTGGTCGGGGAGGTTATAATTTGATGTGTGACAAGCGCTGCGATACCATGCAAAACTTTCAAAGTATGATGGCCGTGACTAGTGCCCAATGCTGGCACCCAGGGCACACCTATCAAACGCTATCTCAAATTATATCAAACGCATCCAAGTATCTAACAGAAGCCGACAAGGCTATGTTTCAAATTTGGATAATTTCCAGAAAAATTTCGGCAGAGTTTCCTTTGTTTTACGGACTATCCAAAATAACCCTGCGCACAGAAAATACCAACAAAGGCCACACAGGGCCAACAAAACATCATATATACATATGCGGACCGGCCGCCGCGGCGAATGGGATCGCCCAAACACAACGCATACACACGCATCTGTACAGAATGGCCCTAACCCACAAACATGTCCACAGACCTCTAAACAGACAGACAGAATCATATGACGGGACAGGGCCCCGCCGTACCCATGAACAAATATATACAAATGCACTAACGAATATATACCAAAAATATAAGCTCCGGAATGAGAGGAGCACTCCAAATAGTGTAGGGGTGTCCTACACGGGTGGATCACCAAGCGTGTGCATCCGTACCACGGGCATGAAACGCGGCCCCGAAAAAAGGGGGGTCAGTACGAAATATGTACTGAGTATGCAAAGCAGAAAATGTAGTGTACAAACCTGAGTCTCAATCGAAATAGAGGTACGGAAAGTAAGTGCATTTCCAAAATATCAAAATGTTACTTCAAAATATAAGTCATGCATAGGGCACGGAAATATGGTCGCCCGCTGTCGATGGCGCCATAACACAAGATAACACCGAAAGTTTCAAATCTCCGAATCTATGACATCACAACACGGCATAACGCCAAACACGGCGGGGTCGTGTGTATAAGTGGAACCCGGCCCTCGAGCGAGGAGCTCGGTGAACCATAAACACGGCATAACACCGGAATATATCATGTACGCACGACAACGGAGCCGCCCGGGAACCGGCGAACGATATCATAGTAGGCACGAGCGGAGTAGTGAGTAATCATATGCATAAAATCATTATCATAAATCCAAAAGATAAGTAAAATAATCATATTCGAAATCGGAATAATAATTATTACTTTTTGTTTCAAAGTTATCGAATTCTCATAAAAGGGGGTCGCGGGACCCACGGACGAGTATAGACCCGAACTGAGCCCGCCTATGAAAAAACATACTCATTCTATATCATACAAACTCCTACGAAAATTTCAAAGCAATCCGAGCTTTTAAGAAAGTTATGAGCGTTTGAACTTTTGGAATCGCTAAAGAATAAGCTTTAAAACCAAAAATCAGCTTTCATGACATCTTTACAAATTATGAATCTCAAAGATATAAGGATCAATGTTATGGCATATGAGCACAAGAATACCAAGGAAACAAATGCGAATCATAGACAAGCTCGGATTGCGAGAATAGAGTTTCCTAGAGGCTCGTATCATAGCCTACTTTAACTAAGGCATGTCAAAAAGAAAGGTTACTTTACATACCTCAAACGCTCTCCAAAATGATCCAAACTCAAGCTAATCCAACCTATGATTCGGGCTGCCCACGATCTATAAACAAACCATAAAATGCCAAACATTAGCTAAAGACTTTTTGGGCCTTAAATTACAATTTCGCCCTTAATTCTACAAAAATTTGGTGTGTGTGTCCCCCATAGGCTACCCCGAGAATTTAACTCGGCCATATCAATCAACAACAACAACAACAACCAACCCAACAACATCAACAACCAATCCGAAAGACAAAATAACAATAATAGCTTTCTTTTCCATTATTCAACAACTTACATAAATTCAATTCGATTTGACTTGCATTCAAGCCAACGTCGTGTTTGTTTATACATTCACAACACATTTTCATCTTCCCATTTCATTAACAACAACCATAATTTATACCTTAACAATTTCATTTCCATAATTACATAAATCTACAATAAAATCACAAAGCTTCCTACAACAACTTATCAACCAATTTTCATGCTAGTTTGGACTAGTTTCCTTCCAAATTCACCAACAACACAACAATTCACATTTTTTTGAACTCCACTTCCATAATTTCATAATCTATAGTAACATCACATACTTTCCGACAACAACCCAACAACAAAATTTCCATGCCAACTAGAACCATTAATCTTCCATTTACATCACAAGGCCACAACAACATAATTAACATACTAAACAATTCAATTCCTCTTCTTTCACAAAAAAAAAAATCACACGGCCACAATACACACACACACACACACGGCTCACACCACACACAACATCTCCATATTTTTCATTAGATTCTACTCACTATAACAATATAGATTTCCCATAAGAAAAGAGTAGAATTCTTACCTTTTCCAATTCCACCACTTGATAAAAAAAAAATACTTTCTTGCCTCCAAATTTGTATCACCTTGAAGAGGGTTCCGGGCTTAGTAGGAATTCAAAAGAGATGAATTTTGAACCAAAGATTTGAGCCCCAAAATTTTTTTTTTCCTTGGGGCCGAAACCCCTCTCTTGTTCTTGCTCTCTCTCTCTCTTTTTTTTTTTTTTTTTTTTTTTTTTTTTTGTTCAAGAATGAGAATGAATGGTCCCTTTTCCTTTATAAAATAAGGCTTTAAAAATTTATGGGCTTGGGCCCCTCTTTTCCTTCACATGGCCGGCCACCACCCAAATGAATTGGGCCTTTTGTATTTTTTTTCAATTAGGCCCAAACCGTTGCGGGTCTTATTTTAAAATTCCCGAAACTAATTTCTAATTTTTAATTTTCCATTTTGCCCTTGACCTTCCTCCATGTTTCCCATCAACAATTCCATGGTCAACACACGTACATTAAACAAACATCCAATTATGGCCTTATTTCTTACAAGTCGAATTATTTCGAATTTCCGAATATGCGAAAATGCGGGATATAACAAATGCTACGTTATTTGACCGTTTTAATATGACTCTCACTTGTATTGTGCACCATTTTAATGCGTAATCTAAGTGTTGATTTGACAACACGCCACTCATGATAATTTCAGGAATCTATGACACATAAAGGCTTGATTTGACAATACAATGCAACATTATTTGACCATTTTAATATGACTCTCACTTGTATTGTGCACCATTTTAATGCGCAATGTAAGTGTTGATTTGACAACACGCCATGCATGACAATTTCAGGAATCTATGACACATAAAGGCTTGATTTGACAAAATAATGCTACATTATTTGACCGTTTTAATATGACTCTAACTTGTATTGCGCACCATTTTAATGTGTAATGTAAGTGTTGATTTGACAACACGCCACGCATGACAATTTTAGGAATCTATGACACATAAATGCTTGATTTGATAATACAATGCTACGTTATTTGACCATTTTAATATGACTCTCACTTGTATTGCGCATTATTTTAATGCGCAATGTAAGTGTTGATTTGACAACATGCCACGCATGATAATTTCAGGAATCTATGGCACATAAAGGCTTGATTTGACAATACAATGCTACGTTATTTAACCGTTTTAATATGACTCTCACTTGTATTGCGCACCATTTTAATGCGTAATGTAAGTGTTGATTTGACAACACGCCACGCATGACAATTTTAGGAATCTATAACACATAAAGGCTTGATTTGACAATACAATGCTGCATTATTCGACCATTTTAATATGACCCTCACTTGTATTGCGCACCATTTTAAGGCGCAATGTAAGTGTTAATTTAACAACACGCCATTCATGACAATTTCCGGAATCTATGACACATAAAGGCTTGATTTGACAAAATAATGCTACATTATATGACCGTTTTAATATGACTCTAACTTGTATTGCGCACCATTTTAATGTGTAATGTAAGTGTTGATTTGACAACACGCCACGCATGACAATTTCAGGAATCTATGACACATAAATGCTTGATTTGATAATACAATGCTACATTATTTGACCATTTTAATATGACTCTAACTTGTATTGCGCACCATTTGAATGCGCAATGTAAGTGTTGATTTGACGACACACCACGCATGACAATTTCAGGAATCTATGACATATAAAGGCTTGATTTTATAATACAATGCTACATTATTTGACCATTTTAATATGACTCTGTTACACCTCGTATTTTGTACGTTTGAATATTTCGAACTAATGGCGGGAAGTTAAGGACGAAGTTATATTTTTCGGTTTCGTTTGAATGCGCACGTCGCTTATAATATTAGTGGCATGGAATATTAAGGGCAAACTTGGAATTTGGAAAATTTGGTTCATGACTTTTGGAGAAGTCAAGTGGCCAATTATTTTAAGCCATGAGAGGGGACATGTGTTCATTATATTGTGGAGAGTATATAGGTCAAGGAATGACCAAGACAAATTATTCATCCTCCATAATTAAAAGAAATCTCTAGAGAAATTGAGAAAAATTTGGAGGAAAAAAAAATGGCACATGGCCGGCCACATGCTTGCATATATATATATATATATATGGCCAAGTCATGAAAAAGGGACCAATTCATCATTTTAGCTCTAGAGAATTCAAGAGAGATAGAGAGAAAAGAAGAAGGAGAAACTCGGCATGGGCGAAACCAAACCCTTGGTTTTGATCTTGGAAAAATATTTTCTCCTTGGTTCTCTACCAATTAAGGCCCTCGCGACGTGGAGTGGTTGTTGAAGGAAGGAAACCATCCGTTTGCATGGTTCATGGCTCTAGCCGAGAAGGAGGAGGTGAAGGAACAAGGTATGGTTTAACCTTATTTTACATGTTTTATAGGTGTTTATGCATGTTGTGATGTGTAGAATAAATGGAGTTCATGAAGTATAAGGTTGTGTTGTGTAGCCGTGTGCATGTAGTGATGTGTAGGGATAATGGATTAAGTGAATTTAGCATGTCTATGTGTTGTTGTAGAGTGTAGAAAATGATTGAAACTCATGAAATTGTATGTGTGGAGGTTGGCCGTGTGTGGGCTGGTTTGGGGCTGCCATGTTGAATTAATTTCATGTAATATTTGGTTGTTGTTTATTGCGGATTATGTGATGAAAATAAAGGTTTAATAACTCAAGTTGAAGTTGTAGTTGCTTGCGGACTGATTTGGAACGTTATGTGATTGTGGTGTGAATCCTTGTGTTGATGGAAATGAAAATGCTAACGTATGGAATCGTCAATATAGTTCATGAAATTGAAATAAAGAAATGTATCTTTGATGTCCCAATGTAATTGAAGGATTTCGGGTAAGATAGTCTATGGTTTGGGTTGTTTTGAATATTATAAGGATTGCTTGAAACGTTCTTAAATCATGTTTAAGTGGTCTCGGATTAATACTCGAATATGCGAGCATTGATGTTAGTTGAAAGTATATAATTGGAAGGTTGTCGAAAAATGTAAAGATGACTTGTTAATGTTAGGATATGTTTGGAGATGCTATTGTTGGTTTTGTTGTGGATATTGTGGCCGAGTTCCATTCTCGGGTTGTGGTTGTTAAATTGGGCCGAGCTGTATTCTCGGGATGATGTATTTACGGGGAAGTGCCGCCGAAAATTTCGGTAGCTGTGTTTCGCTAAGAATCCAATTCTAAATGCACTAATCAATGTTTGGTAAACACGACCAATTTGTAGATTTTGGCGAAATTGGAAGCTGAATTTGGAGTAGCAGAAGGAGCGGGAAGAGGTATGTAAGATTTCACCCTTCTTTCTATGGCATGTCTTAGACGTAATATGTTGGATAAGAACCTCGGGGACCACTTCCACCCTCCAGAATTCGCACTTAAAGTTTCCCCTTTTTCATTCAGTGGAATTGAATTAAAAATTGTGTAGAAAGTTGGAAGAACTTCCTAAACCTCTAGAACTCGCATAAATAGGACCCGACTAACCTAAAACCCTCACAAGCAATGTCATGACAGGTAACATATGTAAATTTGGTACGCCGCCTCATTTGACCCGAGGTGGGCCCATTGTTTCTCGGATTTTCCTTATTGTTCCGCTTGACTTACTTTGAAGCCGAATCCAAAAGAAACCTTGATCCTTATTCTGTTATCAACTGACAAGTACTATACCTATCCCAATGAGAATACTTTTATGGCAATAATGATAACGATGAAGTAGAAAGGAGAATATGCCTACGATAAGTATGACCAAAATGATGCCAAGACCAAGATTTCTAAGCAAAGGATGCAAGGTGAATACAAAGGTGACAAACTAGTTCTTGATCCTTATCTCTACTCCTTAGCTATGACACTATGTCCTACGGATTTCAAGGTCTATGAATTGACGTCTATGATGCCCATGATATCATACTATGTTTTTGTCACACCCCAATTTCCGATAGGGTGTGATGGGCACCCGACCCTTATCCAGGGCCGAGCGAACCCTCAGACTATCGTACTACTCGTACTCACATTGGGCCCTTGACCAAATCATAATGCATAATTTCAAATCAAACACAACTTGCGAACGTACAAAATCTGTAATACCACATATCACAAAACGACGGCTTATAGAGCCGCTCACAATCGACATCCGATGCACATAACTGCGTCCGCAAAGTCTCTAACATGACTCGGATATCATGACATGCACAAACTGCGACTCGGCGGCACTTTAATAAGTGGAGCTCGCCAATCCCGCTGGAACATTTCCTGCTAGTGTCTTTAGCTCACCTGGGTGTACCTGCGCGGCATGAAACGCAGCCCCCGAAGAAAGGGGGTCAGTACGGAATATGTACTGAGTATGTAAAGCAAAAATACAGAACCATAGGTACAAAATACAGAAGGTAGACTTAATATGCAAAGTATCAAAATATGTAAATAAAAATGCAAATCATGCACGAGGCTCTTAGAACGGTGGTCGCCCGCTCGTCGTTGGCTTTTTCACGCCACAAAGATCACACCAGAAGATTTCAGATCTCCGTAACCCGACATATCCCCGTAACACATCATAGCCGACCGTAAACACCATATCACAGCATCACACCAAACGGATCCCGGCCCTCTGGAGAGGAGCTCGGCGAACCGTAACACAAACATCACACCGGAATATATCATATTGCGCACGAACATAACCGGCCCGGGACTCGGTGAAGGAGGTACAACCATGAGCACGAGCGGAGTCGTGAGCATACATATGCATAAAATCGCAATCATAAATCATTAAGTAAGTAAGAGATCCATATGCGAAAGTTCAAAGAAAACGGGAATTTACATTTTCCGAAGGTCATCCGAATAGGCCTAGAAAGGTCGCGGGCCCCACGGACGGGTGTCGACCCCGTCCGAGCCCGACTAGGTAGGGAAAAGTTATGTCTTATGAACATACATACTATGTTTGGGGGCGTTCCGAGCTCGTATGCAAAAGTTACGGACGTTTGAAGTTCGGGACCCTTTTGTAGTCAAAATTCTTTATAAAACCTTGAAAATTCAATCTTTTGAAAACATGAAAGTTCTATTTTGGTCCCATTAGAGAGTAGATCTTATGGAACAACAAGTACATACCTAAGCTCGGATTCTAAGAGTGGAATTACCCTGCTGCTCGGTCATAGCCTAATAGTACTAAGACATGCCAGAGAAAGAAAGGTGAGATTTACATACCTTGGCCGCCCTTTAAGCTAATCCAAACTTGCGTCTCAGCTTCTCGCGATCTACAAAATGTCATTGGACATCCAACATTAGTGTTACACCTCGCATTTTGTACATTTGAATATTCCGAGTTAATGGCGGAAAGAAAAGGACAAGGTTACAATTTTGTTAGAATGTATGAGTTGTGTATTCATCGTTTTATTGGAATGGAGCGTTAAGGATAAATTCGGAATAAGGAAGAATTGGAGGCCAAAAGTTGGAAGACAATTTCATGAAATGGCACAAGTGTATATTATATATTTGTGAAGTTGAGTATGTGTGTGGGCAAGGGATGACTAGGCCCAATTTAATTATGGACCAAGCCCAATTAATTAGTCATCTTTGATGACTTGGAAAATTCTTGAAACTTGGAGGAAAAAGAAAAGAAAAATCTAGAAAATTGGAGAAAAACTTGGAAGCTTGGCCGGCCATATGATGGTCATGTGATGGCCATGTGCTTCCACTTATATATATATATATGTGTGAGTCATTAAGGCAAGACAATTTGTCATTTTCACCATGGAAAATTCAAGAAAAATTGAGACAAGAGCAAAGGGTGCAAATGCATTAAGGCCGGCTTTTAACAGCCCTTTATGGAGTTTGCTTAGAAAAATTTTGTTGTTCAAGCTTTTCAACCCTTTGGAAGGTCCTTATTATCATGAGCTAGTTGTTGGAACAAGAAAACCATCCATGTACATAATTCATGGCCTTAGCCGAATGAAGAAGGAGGTGGAACAAGGCAAGTTTTAATTCTTTTTTTTCATGTGTCATGTATGATTTGTTGGTGTTGTAGTATGTAGAATTGAATGAAGAACATGAAAATATGGATGTGGAGATTGAACCGTGAAGTGTCATTTGGGCCGTGTGTGTTTGTTGGTGTTATGAGTGATGAGTTAATTGTGTTTAGCTTGTCGTGTGTGTTGTAACGTGTTGAAATGAATGAAATACATGGAATGATGATGTTGATGTTGTAGCCGAGAGTATGGGCTGATTTGGGGACGTTATGCGATTTCAATATGCTTTCTCGAATTCATGGAAGTAATGTTATAAATGTATGGAATTGTTGATATAGTTTATGAGTTTGAAAGAAAGAATTAAGTCGTTATTGTTTTGTTGAAATTGGAAGGTGTTGGATGAAGTAGTATGTAGATTAAGTTGTTGGAACATTATGTAAATTGAATTGAATATGAATGGAATGTTGTTAGTAAGATTGTTGGCATTGTTGTTGATATTGTGGCCGAGTTCCATTCTCGGGTTGTTGTTGATAATTGGCCAAGTTGAACTTGGTGGGATGGCGCATTACGGGGGAAATGCGCCGAAAATTTCTGTGGGCAAGTGTCAATTCAAGATGAAACCTCTAAAGGTTCTAATCATCATTGGTAAATGTGACCAACATGTAGATTCCGGCGAACTTGGAGCTTGGATTTGGGTATAGCAGAAGGAGCGTAAAGAGGTATGTAAGACCTTATTTTTTTTTGGCATGTCTTAGACGCGTAGGCTTGATTTCGCGTCTCGGGACTTTCCTAACTCTAGAAATCCGTGATTGAAATTTTCTACTATTCACTCGTTAGAGGATTGAACCCAAAGTTCATGAATGGTTGAAAGAAAGGTCCAAACACTTAGAACTTGCATGATTAGGACCCGATTACCCTAAAACTCTCCTAAGTATTGTCATGGAACGTATTATACGTAAAGCATGTACACCACCTCATTTGGTCCGAGGTGGGCCCACTATTCCCGAATTCCTTCCGATTGTTCCTTTAGGCTTATTTCCGTACTATAATCGATGGAAATTCTTGGTTATCATTCCGACTACAAACAATAACTATTTTAATTGAACCCTTGACCCCAAAGCGTGATTTTTCTTCCTAAAAGTTTACAAATGTTTTCCAAAATATTCGTTTTTCTTTAAAAACCAAGTTCTACAATATTGGAAGCCTTAAAGACTAAGACAAATGATTATGGTTCTATGACGATAATGATGATGCTAGTAGGTGAGAAAAAGTTTGATGATCTGCTTTTCCCTAAGGTTCCAAAGTACAAAAATCTTGTTTTGTGACCCTATTCTACGTTGTTCACGATGTTGCTTTTCATCGGTAGTCTCGCCTTAAAATACTCGTTCCTTCAAGCGAGACAAAGCGATCCCGGTTAATACATAATGTAATCGGAGGGTACCGACCTTACGTCACTCCGATAGACACATGACCTTCCTTGGGCTCTCATGCATGCTATTTATATAATAATGTATATAATATCTAATGTTGATGAATGTTGTTTATGTATACATTGTATTTGTGGGGAATGGGGAGGGCAACTGTGTCCACCTGATTCAGCTGGCTTATCATCCCGGACGCGGGGTGCCCGGACGCGGGATTTATGGGAGAGCCGTACGCGGCGTCTGTTCTGTGATATATATATATACTATGATATATTTGGGTAATCGTCGGGGGGAGTGGGGGAGAGCCGATGAACTGGCCCCGCATCGTACCGCAAGCAAAAAAAAGTACCGTTTTCCGAAAAGTATCTCGTTTTCTATGTACAAAAAATAAAAAAACACCGTGTTCAAAAAAAGAGAAAAGCTAGGTATGCATGGCTCCCGCCCCGAGGGGCACTTACAGTATTGTGTTACCCCTTATTCTACGATACTGCCTATGTTTCCATATAGTTATTACTCGCAAAGCTACCGTTTACTCGTGATATGCTCCATGCCTCCACATCCGTGTTGTTACCGTTCATGTCTTACATATCAAAGACATTGCTCGACCGACCCCTCTTCTTCGGGGTGCGTTGTCATGCCACGGTGTACACCCAGACGGATCGGTCAATATAGAAGAAGTTCCAAATGGTTGGCAAGCTCCATTTGGCCTAGAGTGTAGCCGAGCCGCAGCACACGTGCGAGTTCCGATTAGCGCTAGAGACTTCGTGACGAGTCGTGGGTCTAGAGTGTCACCAAGAACCGTAGTTCCACCTGTTGATGTGTTTTTATTTTACGGAGCTCCTCATATTTGCAAATCGCGTTTACTTGAGAAACGACGAAAAGATTTGAAAAAATTTACTATGTATTTTATCATTTTGTCTTAAGAATCCAAAGAGTTCATATGTGTAATAAGAGTTAGCGGTTCGGGCCGGCTCCGTACACGGGCTCGTGCCCATCACACCCTAGTTAAGTCGGGTGTGACAATTATGCTTAGGCATCGAAGAACTCAATTCCAAGCTGTCGTTTTACCTACGGGAATTTCACAAGACTCCCATATATTCACCAACCCCGAGAATTCAATCCCGGCTAATGTCAACAACAACCAAACCAATAATCATAATAACAACATCCATAGTCAATTCATAATGTGCATTCTATGAAATGTGATAATTTTTCAAGACAATTCAACAATATGTTATGCAACCCGAAATCTTCCAACTTAATGAAAATAATAACGACATATTTCTTTCTTTTCAAATCCATAACCTACGTCAACAACCTTATATGTTACAACCTTATTTTTATAAGTTCAAGAACTATATTAGAATCACCTTACATTCTCAAATCAGCCCATACAAATTACGACTTCCATTTGGGGTCATCGAACCTTCATTCTACGTCATAACATTCATAACGACGACAATCAAAAACTCTAGATAACATTGACTCATTTCCTACATACCAAGCAGCCCTTACTACTACACACACACAACACCACTACCAAACACCAACATTCAAGGTTCTATGATTTCCATTCCTTCCAACACACTACAACAACCAACATGCCAATTAGAATTGATTCATCACTCCTAGTACGTACAACACTCTACACGGCCAACATCCATATTCATGGCTCAACTCCAACATCCATATTTTCATGATGTTTTCATTCATTTTCTACACCTTACAACAACACACAAACATGTTGAATGCAATTAGTTCTTCACTCCTACACAACCACACACACACACGCTACACTACACTACACTACCACACGACCACACTTTGAACACACAACCCTTCATGATTTTTATCCATTTCCATGCAATATAACACGTCCAAGGCAGCCACAAAACATGCAAAAGAGAATTGAATCATACCTTTTTCCTCTTGCTTTTCTCGATGTTTTCGCTGTTTGTTTCTACAAAATGTTGTCTTTCTTTCAACAAATCACTTCACAAGATGTAGGACCTTCCAATCTATAGGAACCAAGAGAAAATAATTTTTCCTCTCGATCAACCTCAGTGGGTCGTTCGGCCACCTATGTACCACTCTCTCTTTTCTTCCATGTTTCGAAAATTCTAGTGGAAAATAATGACTTGTGTCTTATATTATTAACCACACACATATATATATTATAAAGGCACATGGCAGTGTCATGTGCCCCTATTTTCCATCCAATTTTTTCAATTTTCTCAATTCCTCTAGAATTTTCTTCAAATAAAAAGACAACTAATTCTTGACTTGGTCAACTTTTTGCTCAATATTTTGTATATCTTGCACCATAAGATGCACACATATTTTTCCATAATGCATTCTTAGTCCCAAATCTTTCCTTAATGCTTCCTCCAATAAAATCATAAACCATTTGTCATAAAACAAAGTCGAGAGATAACCTTGTCCATAATTCTTCGCAATCAACTTAAAAAATATTCACACGTGCGAAATGCGAGATATAACGCTTTTCTCCTAGTACTATTCTCTGGTAGTCTCGCCTTAAAAATACTGCTCTTTCATATGAGACAGCGAGATCCTGCTAATCCATAATGCACCTGAGGTCACCGACCACCGGCCCCCGATAGACACATGACCTTCCGCCCCCAAGATTTGTTTATATGATAATGTATATAATCCCGATTTTAGTTTGTATAGTGTACATTGTATATGGGGGGAATGGGGGGAACCGTGTCCCCCCGATTCGGTAGGTTATCCCCCGGGGGGATCCCCCGGGCCCGGGGAATAAGGGGACCGGGCGTCTTTATGTATATATATATATATATATAATATTTTTTAATTTTGGAAACCCCTTTTTGGGGGGGGGGGGTGGAAGACCCGGATAAAATTGGGTTCAGTGCGAGAAAAAAGTCCCTTTTTTTAAAAGCATCCGTTTTTATGTACAAGAATAAAAACAGGTGTTCAAAAAATAAAAAAAAAAGGAAAAAAAAAAGCTAGGCAGAGGTTCCCCCCTTCCGGGGCACGCATGTCACCCCGGCCTTACTAGGGGTGGGGCCCCCCGACCCCCACCCGGACGAGCGAACCCCGGACTCTTATTACGCACAAAATTTTTTTTTTTTAAAATTTCTAAAACCGAATAATTCCCGAGATACGTAATGAATTTTCAAATTTGACAAAAACGAATTATAAAAAAAATTTACTACACCACAAAACGACATTTCTGGGGGCCCCGGGCACCAAAATATCACCCCCGGCGCCTCTGCAAAATTTTAAAGGATCCCCCTTTATAACCCACAAAAATTCCCACTTGGCCGGGGTTTTTGGGGGAAATAGGCTTCCCCCCCCCCGGAACCCGTAATAACCCCTTTTCGGGGAGATTTTCGGCATGAAACGCGCCCCCCCCAAGGGTAAGGACAAAAAATGTCCCAGTATGGGGGGGCTGCGGTTTCAAACCACCAACCCAAAGGAGGAAAAGGAAGTAACATTACTCGGGGGTACCGTACTTACCGTTTACATAGTCCATACACCCCGTCTTATTTTCAGAAAAAGGGAAAAGGAAAAGTGGGGGGGTCAACCCCCCCAAACTAAAATGCTGCTTTTCCCTTTCCCGGG